>NC_064626.1:104393347-104696378 GCF_023864275.1 Schistocerca cancellata
TGGAATATAATACCCTGGACCATGTTCAGACTCTTATGCGGCGTGATGTTAACTGAAACATCCCCCAACTTGTCACAATTGAGCAACCTCCGTGACTGGGCAGAGGATGCCGTTTTGATGAGCACAGAACCAGAGCGCATCTTGGACAAGCCCTCCACCTCCCCGAACTTGTCCTCTAAATGCTCCACAAAAAACTGGGGCTTGGTTGACATAAACGATTCCCCATCAACTCGCGTACACACAAGGAACCGGGGTGAATAGTCTCCACTGCCTTCTTTTGCCATACGTTCCTCCCATGGAGTGGCCAGGGAGGGAAATGATCGTGGATCGTATTTCCTGCCGTTGAGGTTAGACCTCGATCGCTTAGAGACTGCTGGTGGTGGCCCACCAGCGAGAGATGATGTACCACGCTTCATTGCGGGTCATCCGCCCTGATGCCACCTACTCCGACCAAGGGCCCTCCCCACGGGCGCCACCCAGCCACAGCAAAGGCCACCTGGCAGGATGGCCATTGCCGGGAGTCCCGATGCCCCGGGGCGATGGGCATCTACTCCTTGGCATACGTGGGGAGTTAACGGCGCAGGCATCAGTAGAGCGATCCCTGTGTTGTCAGGGGGCTACAACCAAGAGGGTACATGGCGGCCCCACCACAACGGACTGGCTACCGTGCTGGATCTTAGGTGCAAAAATGGCCAAGGTCGTCGTCGCAGTTAAAAGAAACACTGCAGAGTGCAGTGTGGTAATCGCCCAAGAGATCGAAAACGAGCGGGACACCATTGCAACGACGAGAAAGACGGCTAAAGGTCTAATTGCACGACGGATACAGTGCACCATGTAAGGCGCCCTTCCCCAATTGGCTCGCTCTTCGGAATAATTTAGAAAGATGGAGGTCAAACCCGAGAGGGGACCATCACATAAGGCCAAAACATGTGAGACTCCTTTTAGTCGCCTCTTACGACAGGCAGGAATACCGCGGGCCTATTCTAACCCCCGAACCCGCAGGGGGGGGAGGATGATGTGATCATGAGACTGGGGAGGCATGAAACACTCAATGAGGCAGTTTACACCTCAGGGTCACCTGCTGCCACTGACTTATTTCCTGAACACGCTACATCCATTGTGTCTGAGGGTCTGGTGAGATCTAGGTCCTCAGTGGATACCAGAATCTTCACCTCAGACGCGGAGGTCGTAGGCAGCGGTGGAGTGGATGCCACCCCGACTCCCTTAGTCTTGGGGGTTTTGTTTCTGGATTTCTCTCGCTGATCTTAGCGTTTCTCTGGCTGGGAGGGCTTCACTGTTTCAATCTCCAGGGCTGAGGATGATTGTGAAGCCCTATGACCAGCTGCTTTATGGCACTTCATCCACTGGCGGGTGTCATCTTTCACACTAGCAGAAACCTGGGAAGGGAGTGACCCAAGGGACCCCTTCCGACTGAGAGGAGCCAAAGAAGATTATGCTTCTCTGTCTGAGAAGTAGGGACTGGTGTCCCCAATGGTTGGGGGGACAGTGTTCCCGAAGTACGTGGTGCGGGAGCAACAGGGAGGGAAGTTCCCCCCACCATCAAGGGGGGAGATGTAGTCTTCCAGCTTTGAGAGCCAACTGGATCTCACAGAACTGATGGGGTTACAACAGTTCTCATAGCGGCGGCATAAGAGAAGGTCATAGCCACAGGATGTAGGTGCTCAAATGTCCTCTTAAGCCTCAGTGTACGTCAGTCGGTCCAGGATCTTTTATTCCATGATTTTCCCATCTTTCTGTAAAATCCTGCAGTCTGGAAGGCTAGGTGAATGATGCTCTCCGCAGTTGACACTGATGGGAAGTGGGGCACATGGAGTATTGGGATGGGATGGATGTCCACAATCTTGACATGTGATGTTGGAGGTACAGTGGGAGGACATATGGCCAAACTTCCAGCACTTAAAGCATCACATTGGGGGAGGGATATATGGTTTGACATCACAGCAACAGACCATCACCTTGACCTTCTCGGGTAATGTGTCACCCTTGAAGGCCAAGATGAATGCACTGGTGGCAACTTGATCATCCCTCGGATCCCGATGGATGCGCCGGATGAAATGAGCTCCTCGTCACCCTAAGTTGGCATGCAGCTCGTGGTCAGATTGCAAAAGAAGGTCCCTGTGAAATATAATACCCTGGACCATATTTAAGCCCTTATGGGATGTGATGGTGATGGAAACACCCCCAGCTTGTCACAAGCAAGTAATGCCCATGACTGAGCAGAGAATGCCGTATTTATTAAGACCGACCCTGACCGCATTTTGGACAAGCCCAATACCTCCTGAAACTTGTCCTCTAAATGCTCTACAAAAAACTGAGCCTTCATTGAGAAAGGAGTCTCCATCAGATCTCGTACATATGAGGTACCAGGGTGAGTAAGGTTCACTGCTATCCTTAGCCTGGCATTCCTCCCATTGCATAGGCAGGGAGGGGAACGATTTAGGATCATACTTCCTTGCATTGTACTGAGACTTTGAATGCTTAGAGACTGCTGGCATTTGACCACCAGCAAGTGATGACATGGTACGCTTTATTGCGCGTCATCTGCCCTGATGCCACCTACTCAGACCAGGGGCCCTCCCCATGGGCGCCATCTAGCTACAGGAAAGACCACCAGGCAGGATGGCCATTGCCGGGAGTCCCGATGCCCCATGATGACGGGCATCTACTCCTTGGCATACATGGGGAGTTAGCGGCACAGGCATCAGCAGATTGATCCCTGTGTTGGCAGGGGGCTACAACCAACAGGGTACATGTCGGCTCCACCACAATGGACTGGCTACCATGCTGGATATGAGATGCAAAGAATTCCATGGTCATCGTTGGCGCAGAAAACGCCACTGCCTAGTGGGTGGAGAAAAACGCACTCAGGAAGGTGTCCTCACCCAAGAGATGGATGATGAGCGTGACAACGAGAAAGTGGGCTCAAGATCTCAATGCACAATGGACACGATGCACCAAGGAAGGTGCCCTTTCCCAATTGGCTGGCTCTTCAGGAAAAATTTGAAAAATGAAGGTCAAACCATATAGGGGACCATCAGATAAAGCCCAAAAGATGTGAGACTCCTTTTAGTCGCCTCTTAAGGCAGGCAGGAATACCTCAGGCCTATTCTAACCCCCAGGCCTGCAGGGGGATGTGTAGATATGGATGAGTATGTAGTGTAGGTTCGGTGGACAGTGGAGTATCCACTATTCTTCCCACCCCTCCCACAGTGATATTACACCATCCAACGAGCCCTTGTAATTTATTTGTCCATCCCTACACAATCCCTGCTCCCAACCCCTTACCTCATGGCTCATACCCCTGTAATAGATCTAGATGCAAGACCAGTCTCATAAATCCTCCTGCCACTATCTACTCCAGTTAGGTCACAAACATCACCTATCAGAGGTAGGACTACATGTGTAATTAGTCACATAATCTACAAGCTAAGCTGCAACCACTGTGCTACATTCTATGTGGGCATGACAACCATCAAGCTGTCTGTCTGCACGAATGGCTACTGACAAACTGTGGCCAAGAAACAAGGGGATCACCCTGTTGCTGAGCATGCTGCCCAACACAACATTCTTCATTTCAATGACTGCTTCACAGCCCGTGCCATATGGATCCTTCCCACCAACACCAGCTTTTCTGAACTGCACAGGTGGGAACTCTCCCTGCAATATATTCTATGTTCCCGTAACCCTCCTGGCCTCAACCTTCTTTAGTCATTTTTCTGACCCATCCAGCCCCTTCCCTAGTCCCATTCCAGCACTACAAAGTTCTCATTCCACCAACACACCCAGTCTTTTTAGTTCTCGCCTTTAACACTGCCCCCCTTTCCCACCTCTTCCCTGCCCTCGATCTAACCTTCCGACTGCACCTAGCTGCCCTACCCTCTCTCCACCTTGTCCTTGAGCGCTCCTCAGCAGCACTTCACTGTCCCCTACCCTGCTATCCCTCTCCCTCCCCGAAGCAACCTCCTTCTTACCCCACCCAGTTGCCAGTCCCATCACACACTGCTGCTGTTGCTCGCAGTGTGGCCGCAACTGCCAGAAGCTGCAGTCATGAATGTGTGAGTTGCATTTGTGTGTGTGTGTGTGTGTGTGTGTGTGTGTGTGTGTGTGTGTGTGCGCGCGCGCTTGGACATAATCTATTTTCAACAAAGGCCTTGTTGGCCAAAAGCTTATATTGCAACAGTCTTTTTGTTGTGCCTATCAATGACTCAGCATCTCCACTATATGGCAAGTAGCATCTTTCCTTTTCACAATACTGATACATTTGTTTTGCTTTGACATTAGGAATTGAACAAGGGACAATTATTACAATGAGTTTTTTTTCAGTTGTTTTATTGTTTACTTTCTTGCACATGTCTGATCCTTGACCTAGAAGGCACTTCCAAGCTGTAATGTCCAAAGAGCAGGCAAGCCTCCACAGCAGGTGATGACGTACAACTGCCACCACACCTTGTTGATGTCTGGAGCTGGTGGTTTTCATACAAGTACAGACACAATGTTCAATCACGTCCAAATGTGTTCGATCAGGTTTAGATCTGGTAAGTTGGGCAGCCAGCACATAAACAAACTCACCACTGTTTTCTGCCAACCACTCCATCATATTCCTGGCATTGTGACATGGTGCATTATCTTGTTGAAAACATGATCGTTATGAAGGGTTGTAGGAGGTCCGCAACCAGTGTACAATACCCTTTGACCATCACGGTTCCTTGCACCAGCTCCATGCAGAAACAATTTAAAGATTTAAATGAGAATGAAAGAGCAAAAAATTACAACCAGTGCTACTGGACCCATGGATGCCCATGGGAATGTTCCCTAGAGCATAATGGAGCCACCACCAGCTTGTCTCCATCTCGCAGTACAATGTCTAGGAGCTGTTCCTCAGGAAGACAATGGATTCACACACTTCCATTGGCATGATGAAAAAGGTGTCGAGATTCATCACATCATGCAATGCTCTGCCACTGTGCCAATATACAGTGCCAATGGTCACATGCCCATTTCAGTCTTAGTTGTGATGTTAACATTGGCACTTGCATGGGTTGTTGGCTGTGGAGGTCCTCCATTACGAGCGTTCAGTGCACTTTGTGTTCAGATACAGTTGTACTCTGCCCAACATTAAAGTCTGATGTTTGTTCTGCTACAGTTCACTGCCTATCCCGTCTTACCACCCTATGATGAACGAGATCAGTACTGAGGGGTGGTCTGCCCAGGGCTCGGTTTCATTATATGCTGAAGACATTCACCACAACACTCCTTGAACACCTGACAAGGGTGCAGTTTCTGAAATGCTCATGCCGAGCCTCTGGGCCTTCACAATCTATCCTCGTCAAACTCAGATAGATCGTGCACCTTCCCCATTCTATACACTGACAGCATGTTCACTGATATCACTTGCAGTTTTGTCTGGCTAGCACTGCTTTCACCTGGATGGGTTTATATCAATAGTAGGTCAGTGGTCATAATGATCTGGCTGATCAGTGTATGTGAAGGTTATTAGGTAGTCTGTAATTTTAAGAAGTGAACTATGAGGTGAAATATCTGTATGCAAATTTAAACAATTGTATTTCGCCTATGGAGAAAGTATGTCATGTAAATGCATGAATACCTTTGAAATTTTTAAAGTACATTTCAGCTCTTTAGTGTGCTTAAACCTATTTATAAGGTCAATATGTTGGATTCGTCATTCTTTGTTTATGTACAATGTAACTTAAACTCAAATATACATATTTCTGTATGTTTCTCAGTGAAGAAATATATGGTAGCATACATGTTGAACTATTATACATTAAATCAAACAATGGAATATCCAGGAAGGAATGTAACAATATTAGAGAAGGAGAGTTGTCACTCACCATGCAGTGGTGATGCTGAGTCGCAGATTAAGGTCTTTGTTGACAATACACACACACACACACACACACACACACACTCACACACACACACAGACACACACACACACAAACACACACAAATGCAACTTGCACACACACACACGACTGCAGTCATACTTGTGTACTAAACAATAATTTGTAAAAATAGACTCTTTCTACCTTCAGTGACACATTCACATAAGGAGCTAAGGAACTCAAAATAAACAAATCAATAAATAGTAACTTTGACAGCCTCAATAATCACAACAGTCCTACTATTGTGCAAACTGATGGCAAAATTGCATAGAAACAAGTTCAGTCTGGCAGCACAGATGAAAAATGCAGGAAGTGGATGAAAATCAAGATAATATGAAGACTAAGAAGGCTCTTTTTTGTAGGATACTAGTACATGGAGGAGACTGTCAAATCTGGTCAAGATTTGTTCTTGTGGTAAGTCACTGCTATTTTTAGCTTCACGCTGTGTTCGATACATCACTTGAGACTTAAATGTTTTGTATCACTAATGTGACAGTTTTGCCATTTTTTAAGGAATATAAAAAGGCCATGAATGGAGTATTCTATTAATCATTTACACTTATGGGCTTAAAAATTACTCAGAGGAGCAGTGTTCACTCCAAAGAGTGAACTGTGTTTTCAATCTAATTAATGATTACAAAATTTCCTTCCCTTTCTTATTCTACAATGGAAGCCACTTGTTACTATAGTACATTCAATGTTGTTAATGCATAATTTGGAAGTATATACTTTTATTACCAATACCATACGGCCAATGCTCTTTCTTTGACAATGGAACAAAGAAAAAAAACATTAATTACAGATATTTCAATAATATTTCTGTTGTTTCATCAATTAAAATGGCTTCTTTAGTGAATAGTTCTCCATACTTCACTGGTTTGGAAGTTATCATACAACTTCTATTAATTAAATATCTGTATGGTACAGTTGGTATTTACCAAATTACAAGTCAAAATGTCCAGGGTTTGATCCCAGGATGAGATCCCATGAATTTTGTGTCACTCATCTCTTCTTTCACTTCTGACATCGATTTGTTACTGTGCAAAGTGCAAAATTGCACCTTAATTTGGAGTCCCATCATACTGACTGGCTAAGTCGGTTCAAAGGTTGAAGGATGGGAATGGCATACCACCAGTAACACAACCACGGCTAGTAAAGCACTGTAGTGTTGAAACCAACCTTTGAGTTGTGGACAATTTTGCTTACTTCAATTAAATATCTATATGTGTGTAGATCATTGAACAATGAAAAGTCCAGGATGGAATAACAACAATATAATGAAAAAGATAGATTGCTATATCTACATACGTACTCCACAAACCACCATATGGTGCACGGCAGAGGGTACCTTGTACCACTACTAGTTATTTCCTCTCCTGTTCCACTCACAAATAAAGCAAGCAAAAAATGATTGTCTAAAAGCCTTCGTACAAGATTCATGGCCCTTATGCAAAACGTACATTGTCAACAGTTGAATTGTTCTGCAGTTGGCCTCAAATGTCAGTTTTCTAAATTTCCGCAACAGTGCATTGCACAAAGAGTATTCCCATTTGAGTTCACAAAGCATCTCCGTAATACTTGTGTGCTGATCGCACCTATCAGTAACAAATCTAGCAGCCTGTCTCTGAAATGCTTTGATGTCTTGCTTTAATCTGACCTGGTGGGGATCCCATACACTCAAGCAGCACCGAAGAATGGGTCACACTAGGATTCTATATGCTGTCTACTTTATGGATAAACTACACTTTCCGAAAATTCTCCAAATAAAATTAAATCGAGTATTCACCTTTCCTACAACCAACCTGATGTGCTCATTCCATTTCATACTGCTTTGCAATGTTACACATAGATATTTAATCAAAGTGATTGTCAAGCTGTACCATACTAATGTTGTATTCAAATGTTACAGGGCTATTTTTCCTAGTCATCAGCATTAAATTAGATTTTTCTACATTTACAGCAAGCTGTCATTCATCAAACCAAATAGAACTTTTGTCTAAGTCATCTTGTATATTCCTAAAGTCACTCAATCATGACACCTTCTTGTACAACAAAGCATCAGCAGCCAACAGCCATAAATTGCTGCTGACCATATTCATCAGGGCACCTATGTATAAAGATAATAAAAGTGGTCCTACCACACTTCCCTTGGGCACTCCTGATGATATCCTTGTCTTTGATGAATACTCGCCATCAAGGACCACATACTGGGTTCTATTAATTAAGAAGTCTTTGACCAACTCACATATTTGGGAACTTAGACCGTAGGCTCGTACCTTCATCGACAATCATCAACACTGTATAAAGGACATACTGAGTCACAGATAGACATAACAAAAGGACTGCTATACATTTTAGCTTTCAGCCAAATGGATTTCTTCTGACCATATTATGAAAAGGACAGATCGCTACTTACTATACAGAGGAAATGTTGAGTCAGAGACAGACACAACCAGGAGACTGTTATACATGTGAGCCTTCAGCCAAAAGGCCTTTTCATGAAGTAAAATACACACACACACACACACACACACACACACACACACACAAAAGTAATCCTTGCATGAAATATCTAGAATATCTATTTTACTTCAGGAAGATGAAAACAGCAAAAGGCACAAAAATAGGTGTGTAGTAATTAACAGCCAGCAGCAAACCAGTGACAAATTCACTCCATTATCAGCTTTCCATTTCAATTAAAAATGTCTTCATTCACAAACTGCTTCTTACATGTTATTTTAAAGCACTTACCTCTTCTCCTTCATTTTCTTTTGGAGTTCTGAATATGCAGTTAAAACAGGCAGGCACAGAGAGAGATTTTCTATGGCTGCTGCAATGTTACTTTCAACTTTCCTAGCTTTCACTAGTTCTTCTCCTTTCTCAACTATATTCTTTGCTGATTCTTGGAGGTCTTTGTCCAATTGCTCAACTTCACTCTAAATGAATAAATGAAAAAACATTAGAAATAGACAACAAAAGCATTAACTATAAAAGAGTTTAGTGCTCAGTTCTCTGAGTTGTGATTTTCAGTTATTGAAACAGAACAAAATTTTAAAAATGTGTAAAAAAATGCAAAATAATGTTCTCCGCACATTTAGGATTAATTTCCAGAAGTTCCAGCACTTTCAGTTTCATTTCTGCTGAGGAGAACAATCTAGAACTTGATAGATCTACAAAATGAAGGAAGTTAAACAACATCTTTTGTAACAAAATTTATCTTTGTGTATCAGGAAAGAGGGAAGGAGAGGGAAAGACGAAAAGATGTGGGTTTTAAGGGAGAGGGTAAGGAGTCATTCCAGTCCCGGGAGCGGAAAGACTTACCTTAGGGGGAAAAAAAGGACGGGTATACACTCGCACACACACACACATATCCATCCACACATATACAGACACAAGCAGACATATTTAAAGACCAGACAAAGAGTTATCTTTGTTGCAAAAGCTTGAATTTTGTGTGTATGTTTGTGTTCGTTTGCGTGTCTGTCGACCTGCCAGCACTTTCATTTGGTAAGTCACATCATCCTTGTATATATATATATATATATATATATATATATATATATATATATATATATATATATATATATATATATATATATATATATACTTAAAAACAAAGATGATGTGACTTACCAAATGAAAGTGCTGGCAGGTCGACAGACACACAAACGAACACAAACATACACACAAAATTCAAGCTTTCGCAACAAACTGTTGCCTCATCAGGAAAGAGGGAAGGAGAGGGAAAGACGAAAGGATGTGGGTTTTAAGGGAGAGGGTAAGGAGTCATTCCAGTCCCGGGAGTGGAAAGACTTACCTTAGGGGGAAAAAAGGACGGGTATACACTCGCACACACACACATATCCATCCACACATATACGTGTATGTGTGTATGTTTGTGTTCGTTTGTGTGTCTGTCGACCTGCCAGCACTTTCATTTGGTAAGTCACATCATCTTTGTTTTTAAGTATATTTTTCCTTTGTGGAATGTTTCCTTCTATATATATATATATATATATATATATATATATATAGAGAGAGAGAGAGAGAGAGAGAGAGAGAGAGAGAGGAAAAATGTTGTTACCAAATATCTCTAAATATTCTTGACTGATTTACTTTGAATTTTTACACAATGTTTTAATAAACATTTACACACACACACACACACACACACACACACACACACACACACACACACATTTAAAACCATTAGACAAATTGTTTCTCTCGCATATATTCTTTTTCTTATATATAATCACGTTGTCGAAGAGAAGCTATGAGATTCGCTATAAGTAAGGTTCAAATATTATCTCTATGATGTACACTTTTATATAAATTACCATTTATTCTACTTTAGCATAGGTTTTCCTAAAATCAGTTACACACTGAAAAGCTAAGCAAAAATAATTAAGGGAGACCCCTTGGCCCAAAACGACAATTAGCACTGTATATATACTGTAAGCAGCCAAGGGTGTTCATTTCATTGTACTTTCATTCTAATGAGCTGCTTGGTCACCGATGGTATACCATCTTAGTATATATATCCATCTTAGTATACATATAGTTAAGGCTCACCGGCCACTTGGCCATCTTCTTCTTCTGTGCGAATGCACAAACAGTGCCCGAACTCTTGAGGGAATCGGCAACGCGCCACAAGTAATGAGTATAATGGGCGGGGGGCACTACGAATGTAGTGCGGGACAATACGTTGAGAATGTGGGTTTCGCGGGAGGTGTGCCAGAGATAAATCCCTGCAGTCCCGCTATCCTCTGTGTCCTCAGTGGCTCAGATATATAGAGCGTCTGCCATGTAAGCAGAAGATCCCAGGTTCGGGTCCCGGTCGGGGCACACATTTTCATCTTTCCCCGTTGACGTATGTCAATGCCTGTAAGCAGCTAAGGGTGTTCATTTCATTGTAATTAGCACTGTGTCTGAAATGCATATACAGATATCTATATATGACATATGATCAAAAAGTAATGGGAATTTTTTAATTTTTCAGACTTTACACATCCATCTTTCAAAAATTTTTATCTTTTCAGTACATATGTTCCTGATGTATGTTTGCATTTTGGATTATGTAGTTTATTGTTGGCAGTCAAAATGGTTATACGTGTTTTCACATGCTTACTGAACTTTAACTTTTTCAAAAGATCGATCAAAGATTTTGTATTAAATTTTGCTTCATAAAGGGAATAAAGCCCAGCAACACATTCAAAATGTTGACTGTGGCTTTTGACAAATCTACTATGAGTAAGAAAAGGGTTTATGACTGGTATAACATTTGAAACAGGGTCAAGAAGATGTTGAAGACAATGACCGCTATGGACACTCCAGGACATCAGTTACTGATGACAAAGTGGCAGAAGCAAAAAAAACAATTCTGTAAAATTACCATATCACCATCATGATGATGCTGGAATATCCTTTGGCTTAAGCCAACCAATTTTTCCTATGTTTTGGGCATGGAACATGTAGTAGCAAAGTTTGTCCTGAAATAGTTAAATTTTGGCCACAAATGATATCACGTAGACCTCAGTCAGCAATTACTGTATGAAGTCAACAATTATACAGAGCTTACAGAGAAGGTTATAACAGGTGATGAAACGAGAGTATACTGGCATGACATCAAAATCAAGGCCCAATAGTCTCAATGGAAAATGCCTGAAGAGTCATGACTGAAACAAATTTGACAAGTTTGAATACATGTGAAGGTTCTTCTCGCTGTTTCCTTTGATTACAATGGGATAGTACATCATGAGTTCCTACCTTATGCTCAACAGTCAATAAGGAACACTACCTGCAAGTTATGCACAGTTTGCTTGAAACAATACGAAGAAAATGACCACAACTATGGCAAAACCACTTGTGAAAATTGCATCACAATAATACTCCCACTTACACCTCACTGCTCCTTCATGATTGTTTGGCAAAAAACAAAACCATTATGTTGCCTCAGACACCATACTTGCTAGATATGGTGCCCTGTGACTTTTTTATATTCCTGAAGCTGAAGAGAACCACGAAAAATGTAATTTTGGCAGCACTGATGAGACAAAAACAGAATTGGTGAAGGAGATGAACACTATAATGAAAAGTAAGTCCCTGAAATGCTTCCCAGATTGGAAAAGGCGCTGGCACAAGTGCTTTATTTCTGAGGAGGGATTGCTTTGAAGGAGACAAAATTGATGTTGATGAATAAATAAAGATTCTTTACGAAAAACAAAAACTCCCATTACACACACCTCATAACTTGTATCATACTGTATTTAACTGTAGTTGTGTTGGTTCAACAGGACACGGTATACTAACTAATCAAGGTTTTCAATTTCAAAGATACTGTTTTGTAAATTTACAGTGTAGGTCAAATTCTGCTGAATCCACATACGTTTTCTTAAGGAATGATGATGATGATGTTTGGTTTGTGGGGCGCTCAACAGCGTGGTTATCAGCGCCCGTACAATTACCCAATCTCTGCTCAGTCCAATTGCGCCACTTTCCTGGATGATGATGAAATGATGAGGACAACACAAACACCCAGTCATCTCGAGGCAGGTGAAAATCCCTGACCCCGCCGGGAATCGAACCCGGGACCCCGTGCTCGGGAAGCGAGAACGCTACCGCGAGACCACGAGCGGCGGACTTCTTAAGGAATGGTGAGGTACAGTGAGACACACATGTACACTTCTAGCTCGCTTCCCTTGCTTCACATTATAAAGTAAAATCAAACTACATTAATGCATGCAGCTGTTTCAACATTATGCCACCTCATCTGGCCTCAGTTTGTTGCAGTACTACCACCCATTCAGCAACCTGCTTCATTACCAAAATCTGACACACCACTTTCACAATATGACAGGGTAACTAGTGAGACATGCTGAGCCACAGCAAATATAAAAAGCACCCAGTCAGCCATAAAAAATCATCAGGTCAGCAGCTGCAGTACAGTGGGCTACTGCCGTGTGGTCTGCAGAAGCATCATCAATCAGTCACCGCCCACTGGTATAGAGATCAAGTTCAGTCAACACAATTCAGTGTGACTGTTTGCTGTATGGTACCCAATATGGCACCAATTGCATCAAAGGTCGAACTAGAACCCTACCAGCCGCAGACCCGCTTAGTGACTGCTGACACAAGACACTGCCAGCCAAATGATGGAAGCCAGAGTTCATTCAGCAGATGACATCATCATCTCCAGAAGCTGCTGATGGGCAGGTTGTTAGCACAACCTACTGGCAAAGAACTGCCATCTGAGATGGCTGTCCAGCAAGAACACACTGCTCCCAAGCCACAGTGAGCTGTTTATACACTGTACCATTACTAAGGACTTTAGGTTCAACATTCACCCTGTCTACTGGACTTGGATTTGGAACACCACTGTACTTTACACAAGATCAGTGAGTGACTCTGGCTGCAATATGAGCACTGCTGAATTTGCTCCTGCTCCCTGGTAGTGAACCTACATGACCAGAGTGAGGCAAACTGGAACAGTTGATCTGACAACCTGCTCCCCCACCCTCCAACAGGGTCGACACAGCACAATGGTGCCTGTACCACAGCAGCTTGAAAATAGACTGTTATGAGTGTCATCCAAAGTGCAAAGAACACTTCTGCATACTGTCCAATACTGGTTTCTGGTGTTCAGTGTGACGCAATCAGCTGCCACATGTGGTTGTAAGTTAGACCTCATCACGTTGTAAGTGCAGAGATAGTTGTGACTGTGGCTGTGCTGATGGTGAATCCCATCAACTTTGATATGTGATATGTTATTCATTTTCAGCAGGAGGCAAATGTTAGGCCCTGTGGCATTCACCAGACTTGTTACCATTTATGACTAAAGTGTAATGAATGCAGCCAATTTCCAAGCCATAATGGTTCAGAATGGGAGAAATGGTTCAGAATGGGAGAACAGTTTATCACAACAAAGAGAGATCAGGGCAACCCTCCATCATCATCACAGATGCACTGAAACAGAAGGTGGATCACATCATTTGAGAGAAACCCTGATTCACAATTAGAGACATGTGAACAAAGTCACAAAGTGTCCCATTCAATTGTGCACTTAGGGTACCACAAAATCCGTGCATGGTGGGTGCCACACATGCAAAGGATGACCTGAAAACAAGAAGAACGGGAGCTGCATTAATGATCTTGAAGTGTTGCGAAAGGATGGCAACACATTCATTGACCAGATGAATCATAGGTTCTTCTTAACATTTCCACAATGAAGTGACCGTGCAGGTACAGCTAAGTTAGGATGAGGTGGGATGTAGGCACATCTGGGTCTGTCAGGGAAATTCTCAAGAAAAATCCATAACCAGGCAACTTGCTGTTACTACTAGTTTATTGGCTCCAAATCTTACTGCTAGGTGATACAAAGGTGATGTGATCTGCTTCAACAGGATGCTGCTGCAGCCAGACTGAGAGGAAGACGCCCAAGAAGAGAAACTAGGAAAAATGTCTGGTTGAGAGAAGAGCTGGTAAACAAGACAGTGACCCCTTGGTACTGGTGCACACTCACCAGCCTGCACTGCAACCCCTTGGTACCATGTTTAGACCTCTGATTGGAAGAGGGGCACCTCAATGTGTCCCTCTGACAGCAGTATCTTTGCAATAGCATCCCCTGCTCAGCGGTAGCCACTACAGGAGTGCTAGCCACGTGAACCGAGAGTGGGTAGGTGCATATCTACAAACATTCAGTGCTGCACCAGCCCAGTCCTAACCACTGTTCCCCCATAAGATGCAGTACCAGGGCCACATGAACAAAAATGAACTGAAACAAAACTTTTGAAAAATCCTTTAATCTCTCAATAATCCACTCAGCCTGATTGTTCACCACATACACTGCAGTATATGGAGTGGCGTCATTCTCAGTCATTACAGAAGCCATGCAAGTTCAAACAGATTGTATCATATCAGAAGCTGATGGCTTCTGTATTCTGTGAAAGTGAAGTGGTCCTACTTGCCGATTTTATGGCCTGCAACACAACAGTCAATAGTGATGCATATTGTGCTACCCTTGAAAGTCTTCATCACGCCATCCATAACTACCAAGGAGACAATCTTTCACATGGAATTGTTCTGTTGCACAATAAGGCAAGTCTGCATACTGCCTGGCAGAGAAAGACTTACTGCATGAGAAATTCTGGTGGGATGTGTTCAAGTGACCTCCCTACACTCCCAACATGGCACCATCAGACTTTTTCCCCTTTCCAAAACTGAAGGAGCTCCTTCCAGGTAAATGCTTCACAAATAATGAAGAGCTGGAGGATGCTGTCATGACCTGGTCGAATTGCCATGCAAACATATTGTTCGAAGAGGGCATATGCCAAGTACAACTAGTGCCTTAATGTCAAAGGTGACAATGTGGAAAAATAGACAAAGTATGTGCCAAAACATGTATATTCAGTCTCTGAATTATTATTAAAGAATATCTTGGTATGGCAAGAAATTCTTTACTTTCTGGATGGCCCTCATATTTGTCTTTAATGGGTCAAAAGTACAAGGGTTGTTTCAATAAGTAATGCCCCACAAATTTTTAAAAAGCCATTAATATACACAGACAAATGTCCTTGTTAGTGCTTTACACTTGATGATTGTTCTGGGTGCTGGTGAAGTTTCAAACCATTCTGACAGTTGGCAGACCCGTAGTACAGCATCAAAATGGCATCTACGTATGACTCACGTTACAAGCAGCGTGCTTTTATTGAATTCTTGTATGCAGAAAAAGAAACGATGACGAACATCCATTAATGTTTGCGTGCAATATATGGCGATGCTGCAATTGATAGGATTACAGGAGGGCGATGGGTAAAGAAAGTTATAGCCTCAGGTAATGCAGAAACAGATCAGTCATGCTTGGGACGACCTGTCACAGCCACTGCTCCAGACATGCTGAACCGTGCGGATGTCATTATTTGTGCCGTTTGGTGCATCACAACTCAACAATTGGCTCTACAGTTGTCAGCATTGGAAGTGGGTCTTCAATGAACGAGACTCTCGGATATTCAAGGAGGTGCTTACGATTCGTTCAATTAATGCTCACAGCAGACCACAAGATTCAAAGAACGGCCATTTCATCTGAATTGCTGGAGAATTTTGAAACCAATGGAGAGGCCTTTCTGTCATGGATTGTTACACAGGACAAAAGCTGGTTGCACCACTTTGCACCACAAATAAAAAGGCAGTGCATGGAGTGGCATCATCCTCATTCACCACAAAAGAAGAAATTCAAGACAACCCCCTCTGCTGGAAAAGTCAAGGTGACAATCTTCTGGGATTGTGATGGCGTCATTCTCGTGGATGTGATGCCAAGAGGGTCAACCATCAATTCACAGGCATACGTGAAGACTCTGAATAAACTCAAGAACCATTTCCGACATGTTTGGTCGGACAAGAATCCAGCGGAAATCTTGCTCCAACATGATAATGCACACCCACAAAAGTCTGAGAACCAGGGAACACATCGCCACATTGGGTTGGATGTCATTGCCTCATCCACCCTACAGTCCAGACCTGGCGCCCTCGGACTTCCATCTCTTTGGGGCACTTAAAGATTCTCTAGGAGAAACACACTTTGAAGATGATGAGAGTGTTAGTCATGCAGTGAAAATATGGCTGTGCCTACAGGACAAGACGTTTTACCAGCAGGGAATACATGTTCTTCCACAATGTTGGCGTACAGCCATAGAATGTGATGGAGACTACAAAGAAAAATTCTGACTCTTAGCAATAAATATTTCTGAGAAAAATAAATGTGGGGCATTACTTATTAAATGACCCTCCTAATTTGAGACAAAAAATTAGGCACTTTTCTCAGTATTTCACCAGTTAAATCACATCCCCCATTATGCAAAATTATCTTCCCCCTCCACCAATTGATCAAGTCAGTCCATCCAAGCCTGCCTATAGCACAATAATGTGCACAATCAGTACTGAAGCTGGAAGGCAGAAAAATACTAGTTTGAATTTTACACATAATACTTTAGTAATGTGAAAAATGTTTACCATTGAGGACTGGTAGACATCTTATAAAAGAAATAATAAATTACTTTTGAGCTGCATTAGTCACTATGCCCTTATCTTATGAGATGATATGCACACAGTAAGCACAAAATGAAAACTTTACAGACAGCACACAGGTGGCTGCAAGGACAGCATTTTTCTCCACATATTCATAGTGGTTGTGCAGCAACTCCACCAATTTTGGAAGAGAGAGACCTAGATGAAACTCTGTTACCTTTATAGTTACCATGCTATAGTTATCATGCTATGAATAGTTGTAGAATTCAGGCACAGAAATTATTATCAAGCCAACATGACTTTTTTTAGCATTACAAAACTAATTTAACTTCTTGGATTTGAGCATACACTTACTGGAATATATCACAATGTGAGTGGAGGATCCCTTTCAATTGTATTTCAAAGTCACCATTTTGTTGCAAATAATTGCTTCATATCATTTGGAAAGAATAATTTTCTGTTTCAAAAGCTATTTATAAAGTGCAACGCTAGTACATATGCTCTGACTCAAAACAAATTAATGAGAATTTTGTAGATAGCCTGCTTTGGTCAGTGGTGATACACAGAGGCACTCTAAAACGTGTGATCCATCCATTTAAGAAGGTGTTTGCAATAGTTTCAACAGTGGTGTCAACCACAGGAAAAACTTCCAACCAAAAGGTGAAGTGGTCCATGGCAGTTTAGACAGTAGGTGTTTCCTTCATATAGTGGTATTGGTCGAACAGTATCTATGCGAGCATGTTCAAATCTTTAGGCAGGTGAAGTGCCAAAAGATGCACTGACATGGTAGGGGTTAATATCATCTTGACAGGCCACACACTGATGCACTAAACTTTACAGTCTCTGTCTATGTTCAGCCAGTTCACTCAGGCCAACATCTACTTAGGTGATCTCTGTTAAAGCATTGCAGTCATAGCTATATGAAGCAAGACAGGAAAGTGATCACAAGTGTAATCATTGGCCACTTCCCATGTAACAGCATTTGTGAGAGCAGAAGAATGTAGGTAGAGATTTATAATGGAGAATGGCCCAGTGGCTGTGCAGCAGTACGTCATTTCCCCAATATTAAGTATGCAGATGTCCTCTACCACTAGGAGCCTCTCAATTACCAGACCTTTGGGCTAAAAGGGCCCTGGGGCACATGGTATGTACTGATGTCACCAAGTAACAGGAATGGGTGGGGAAATTTTGCATGAGATTAGTGCCATGCTGTAAAGGGGTTCCTGTCGTGCTATGTTGACAGAACATACTATAAGGTGAGATGGCATATATACTGCTACTGCACCCCCTTGTAGCTCAGTGATGAGGGAATGTGAAAGTAGTGACATGTTCCATTGATGAACACAGCTATACCACCCTTTGCTTGGTTCATTGTTCACACAGGTTATCCTTGTTGTGAAGACCATGTAATAGTAACAAAGGATTACCCATGGCTTTTAACAGCATTCCCTGAAAACATACAAATATAAGCTTTTCTTATTCTAGCAGTTTTAGTTCATCTGAATGTGTCCTAGAACTATTAACATTCCACAGAAGGATGGGAGTCATTTTAACCACTGTGTTCAACTCTTGCCAAATTCTGTAGCCTAGGATGGGAGTTAAAAATGTTGGGAGGAGGAGTAGATGGACTTGGTAGATCGTCTAAATGTATTTCCAGATCCATCACACATTCTTCCCCATCAAATGTTAGTGAAGCACTATGTTTAAAGTGTTGATATAGTCTGGTC
Organism: Schistocerca cancellata; assembly: GCF_023864275.1. Classification (NCBI taxonomy): domain Eukaryota; kingdom Metazoa; phylum Arthropoda; class Insecta; order Orthoptera; family Acrididae; genus Schistocerca; species Schistocerca cancellata. Next base: position 104,412,024 of record NC_064626.1, read on the forward strand.
TGGTCTTCCAGTTCAATGGTTTCTCTTCCTGTGAGGAGTGTGGTTAAAACACAGATATCAATGTCTCATGACAAGATTTCATTTTTGGGCAGGTAGTCATTTGCTTTCCCTTTGTATCCAATGCTTGTGGTCAGCCAAGTGAATAAATGTAGCAGCACCTCGAGATGCATCTACAATCACAGATGGACTTTGCCTCAAAGCATCAGACTTGGCCACTGCTGTATGAACATAGATGTTCTAGCACATATACTGGTGTCTGCATTGAGGCATCAGACTTACAAACTTATTGCTTCAAGATGGTAGAGAAAGAGATTGTGAATGTTCGATGCTGCATAGCCTTGAAGATTTTTTTTTTTTTTTATTTTTTTTTTAACCTCCAAGTTTGGTAACCATTTGATGTCCTGAAGTTCCTGAATCTTCTGTTGCTGTACACAGACAGTACATTCCTTTGCCTACAATGCATCTGCATTGGAGTAGTTAACATAAGATGGTTGGGTCCACAGTCAGTCTGGACCATGAGCATCTTCAACCACATCCTCCACAGGTTGACTTCCCTTTGAATGCAGGAACAGGGTGTCCAAATCTCTGGTACTGAAAGCAGTGCATCAGACTAAAGACATACGGACAGGCTCAAAGATGCATGCATGAATCCATCCAGCCTTTATGTATTGCAGATGAAGTAGAGGTGAATATGAAAACAAATGTTTTTTTCTGATTCACCACCCACTTGTTTCAACATGTTTCTCACATTAATTCTACTTTTGCTTTGTCATTCTGCCAAAAATTCATTGGGGTCTAGATACATAAGGTCACTACTTGGTATGTTCCCTCTGCTGTAACTGAGGGTGTTACGCATTTCAACTGCTACACAATATTCCTCAAGTTTGGTGCTGTGCAGTAAGTTAGGCACTTGACTGAATGTCATTGTCTCTATTAACAGGATACCTTTCCATAAACTTTTAATAGACTTATGGGCAACAGCAGATTCCTCCAAATTCTCTTGGTTATTGAACGGGGTTATCATCTTGAATGTGTCCACTTTCCTCTTGATAATAATGACGACATTATGATGCATCACCATTGTTCTGTTACTGTGATCCATCAGAAATAGATGTATCAATTGGGCTGTCCAACCAAGATCTCTTTATGGAGTGGGTGGGAAAACCATCCACACTGGGAGTTTCAAGTTAGTTGTTGTTGTGAGACATTTTGGTCCCATGAGATGCTAGGGAATCATTCATCCATTCACACAAAGATCCACTTGCCTAGGTAAGCCTTTTACAGCTTAGGTGTAGCAAATTAATTAATTTATTTTATTTTTTTCTCACAGGTTTGCATCATACTCAGGATCCAGGCAGTTAAGCCAATATCCCCATTCCATAACACACAATTTTCCGTCACCACATCACACAGTGGTTGATGAAGCACGCCCAGAGTTTATGGTTACAGGGGACTTGTGGCACTTACCGAACCCCAGCTCAGGAACCTGGGAGCAGCAAATCCATACCCAGTCACAATGACTGAGCTCCCTGACATGCACACCATTTATTATGACATGGGGGCGACATGTGGCCTATCAAATACCATGGATGCGGCAAGCACTATCACCCATTTTTTGAACACGATGCCGATATGGAATGCCTCACATGAATGACTCCTACACCACAATCCCTCCCCCATGCTGCCCTATGCATCTTCCTTACCCCCACTGTGTATCCCCACTATCTATCCCAGCTAGATTGCTGCTCATATCAGATGCATGTTCAGTTGGGCCTTGGTGCCTGGAGACAGTGACCGCGCGCGCTCGCGCGCTCAGAAAGACGAAATTGCCCTCAGAAAGACGAACTTTTATCGCTCTTTTCTATGTGCAAAGCACTCGAGCAAAATAGACCATGCAAAAAACGTTTCTGAGATAAGTCAAGTCAAGGTGGGATTGAACAAGGGCTCTGTAGAGCTGCAGCAGCATAAAGAGATCTTCACCCCAGTTGGTGTTGCTCACACAGTGGAGGGTATTGAGGTGCTGCCAGCACTTCTGCTTAAGCTGATGAAGGTGACTGGAAACCGTGGGCTAGAGCCCATGACTGCACCTTGTGGATGGCTCCCTGCAGGAGTCCGTGGGCCTGACGCAGGGGCAGTGAGAGGAAGATGGGGAAGTGGTCACTACCACACAGGTCGTCATGTGCTCTCCAGTTGATAGATGGAAAAGTACAGGGCTGCAAATTGATAAATCGATGGCCGAGTAACTACCATGAGCCTCACTGAAATGTGCGGTGGCCCCAGTATTTAAGAGGCAGAGGTTGAACTGAGACAGTAAAGTTTCAACATCTCTGCCTAAGCCAGTAAGCATGGTGTCACCCCACAAGGGGTTATGGGCATTAAGATCTCCCAAAATTAGAAAAGGTTCAGGGAGCTGATCAGTCAGTGCAGCTAATACATCCAGCGGTAACGCACCCTCTAGAGAAAGATATTCACTGCAGACTGTTATTTCCTGTGTTGTCCATATTCTGACAGCCACAGCTTCAAGAGGGGTTTGAAGGGGCACAGCTTCACTACAGACCAAGTTTAGGACATAAACACAAATTCCACCTGACACTTGATTATAGCTGCTACGGTTCCTGTAATATCCCTTATAGCTGCAGAGGGTAGCGGTCCGCATTGCCAGGAACCAGGTTTCCTGGAGGGCAATGCAGAAATCAGGTGTAAAGCTTAACAGTTGCTGTAGCTCAAGTAGGTGGTGGATAAAACTGCCGCAATTCCACTGGAGGATAATGTCATCGTGAGACTGGGAAGGCATGGAACATTCAATGAGGCAGTTTATGCTGGGCAGTGACCCACCTGCTGCCACCGACTTATTGCCTGAGCATTCTATATCCATTGTGCCTCAGGGTTCGGCAAGATGTAGGTCCTCAGAGGACACCAGAATCTCCACCTCATCTGCAGACACAGAGTTTGTAGGTAATGGTGGTGTGGGTGCCACCACAATTCCTTTGGTCTTGAGGATCTTCTTTTTGGATTTCTCTCACTGATCCTTGGGTTTCCCTGGCTGGGAGGACCTCACTGATTCAGTGCCTGTGACTGAGCATGAGCGTGAAGCCCTATGACCAGCTACTTTTCGGCTCTTCAGCCACTAGCGGGTTCATCTTTCGCACTAGCAGAAACTTGGGAAGGGAGTGACCCAAGGAACCCCTTCCTAGCACGAGGAGCCGAAGAAGACTTGTGCTTCTCCAGCGCAGAAATGGGGACTGATACCCTGAGCGTTTGGGGGGGGGGGGGGGGGGTGTTGTTCCCGAAGTAGGTGGTGCAGGAGCACCAGGGAGGGAAGTGCACACCACAATCAAGGCGGCAGGTGTAGTCGTCTGGATCTGAGAGGTGACTGGGGTTGGCGGAGCTGATGGGGCTAGAACTGTCGTATCGGTGGCGTAAGACGATGTCATGCGTACAGGATGTAGCCATTCAAATTTCCTCTTAGCCTCAGTGTAAGTCAGTTGGTCCAGGGTCTTGTACTCCTTGATTTTCCTTTCTTTCTGGAGAATCCTGCAGTCAGGTGAGCAAGGCGAATGGATCTCTCCACAGTTGACACAGATGGGAGGTGGGGCACAAGGAGTATTGGGATGTGAAGGACGTCCACAATCCTGACAGGTGACACTGAAAGTACAGTGGGAAGACATATGGCTGAACTTTCAGCATTTAAAGTACCGCATTGGGGGAGGGATTCGGAGCTTTACATCACAGTGGTAGACCATCACTTTGATCTTCTCATGTAATGTATCACCCATGATAGCCAAGATGAAGGCACTGGTGGCAACCTGATTATCCCTCAGACCCCAGTGGACGCACCAGACAAAATGGACATCTTGTTGCTCTAAATTGGCGTGCAGCTCATCGTCAGACTGCAAAAGAAGGTCCCTGTGAAATATGATACCCTGGACCACATTTAACCTATGGGCATGAAGGTTACAGAAACATGGCCGAGCTTGTCAGAAGCGAGTAACACCCGTGACTGGGCAGAGGATGCTGTTTTGATCAATACTGACTCAGAGCGCATTTTGGACAAGCCCTCCACCTCCCCAAACTTATCCTCTAAATGCTCAACAAAAAACTGACAATTCATCGTCATGAAAGATTCCCCATCAGCTCTTGAACATACAAGGTGCTCGGGAAAATAAAAGCCACTGCCATCATTAGTCTGACGTTCCTCCCATGGTGTGGCCAGGGAGGGGAATGATTTGGGGTCATACTTCAGTACGTTGAATTGAGCCCGGGAACACTTAGAGACTGCTGGCGTTTGATCACCAGCAAGTGATGATGTGGTACGCTTTATTGCACGTCATCCGCCCTGATGCCACCCACTCCGATGAGGGGCGCTCCCCATGGGTGCCACCCAGCCACAGCAAAGGCCACCTGGCAGGATGGTCATTGCCAGGAGTCCCGATCCCCCGGGGGGCCGGGCATCTACTCCTCGGCATACATGGGGAGTTAATGGCGCAGGCATCAGCAGATCATTCCCTGTGTGGTCCAGGGGCTACAACCAACAGGGTACATGGCGGCCCCACCACAATGGACTGGCTACCATGCTGGATATCAGGTGCAACCAAGCAAACAAGTCCATTATCATTGGGAGTGTAGAAACCGATACTGCACCGTTGATGGAAAAATACGCACCCAGGAGGGTGACCTCGCCCAACTGTTGGAGAATGAGCAGAAGTGCAGATCCATGCTGACGAAGGATGATATGTCTCGGCACATGATGGATACTATGCACCATGTAAGGCAACTTTCCCCAATTGGCTTGCTCTTCGGGAAAATTTTGAAAAATGGAGGTCAACCCCTGCAGGGGATCATCACATAAAGGCCAAAATGTGCGAGACTCCTTTTAGCCACCTCTTACGACAGGCAGGAACACCTCGGGCCTATTCTAACCTCCAGACCCACAGGGGAACCTATTCATGGACCATCCAGAGGCAACCTTCCTAAAAACCCAGAATCCTAAACCTCTCACCTGATTCAGATTCATTGATGACATCTTTGCTATCTGGATCGAAGGTGAGGACACCCTATCCACACCCCTCCAGAATCTCAACTTCTCCGCCATTTGCTTTAAATGGACTACTCAACCCAGCAAGCCACCTTCCTAGATGTTGACCTCCACCTCACAGATGGCTACATCAGTACTTCCATCCATATCAAACCTACTAACTACCAGCAATAAATACCTCCACTTCGACAGCTGCTACCCGTTCCATACCAAGAAGGCCCTTCCATACAGCCTAGACACCTGTGGTCGTCGCATCTACAGTGACAAGCAGTCCCTTTCAAAATATACCAGGGGTCTCACTGAAGTCTTCACTGACCATAATTATCTTCTCAGCCTTGTACAAAAACAAGTCTTCCACGCCTTATCTTTTCAGTCTCCCACCACCTCACAAAGTCCCACCGTCCGGCCATAGCGGAGCATTCCCTTCGTATCTCAGTACCACCCAGGACTGGAGCAATTGAATTAAATTCTCCAGCAAGGTTTCGATTACCTTTCGTCATGTCCAGAAATGAGAAACGTCCTGCCCACTATCCTTCCCACTCCTCCCACAGTGGTATTCTGCCATCCACCGCACCTACACAATATACTCGTCAATCCTTACACAATCCCTGCTCCCGGTTCCTTACCTCACGGCTCATACCCCTGTAATAGACCTAGATGCAAGACCTGTCCCATACATACTCCCATCACCACCTACTCCAGTCTCGTCACTAACATCACCTATCCCATCAAAGGCAGGGCTACCTGTGAAACAAGTCATGTGGTCTACAAGCTAAGCTGCAATCACTGTGGTGCATTCTATGTTGGGATAAAAACCAACAAGCTGTCTGTCCACATGAATGGCCACAGACAAACTGTGGCCAAGAAACAAGTGGACCATCCTGTTCTCGAGGCACGCTGACCCACACAACATCCTTAATTTTAATGACTGCTTCAAGCCATCCATATGGACCCTTCCCATCATCATCAGCTTTTCTGAATTGGGCAGGTGGGAACTTTCCCTGCAATACATCTTACATTCCCATAACTCTCCTGGTCTCAACCTTCATTAGTCACTATCCTCACCCATCCAGCCCCTTCCCCATTCCCATTCTAGCACTACACAGCCGTCATTCCACCACCACACCCAGTCTCTTTATTTCTCTCCTTTTCTGCTCCTTTCCCCGACCCACCTCTCCCCTGCCTACCGTCTAACCTGCAGTACTTCCCTGTCTGCCATCCCCACTATATTATCCCCCCCCCCCCCCGCCCCAGCTTCCTCCTTACCTCCACCTAGTCGTCACTCCAATCATGCCATGGTGCTGCTGCTCACAGTGTGCTTTCAATTGCCTGAGACTGCATATGGTGAGCAGAAAATTTTCTTCTCATACTATTATTACTACATTGAGGTTACATACAATATAAAAAGCTCTTTGTAGTAAAAGTTGTTATATAAATAACTTATAATGTGTAACAAGTGTCAAAAATGGAGAGTATATATTTTGAAATTATTTAGACAAATATGAATATCTAAGCCCATGGCAGACAAAGGTAGAAAAATCTCTTTCGCATAGTCATTTCTTTGTACTATGACGAACTTTTTCACTTTATTCATAGTGATGAGTACTCCGTTTCAATTCATTCAAGGAAAATGATTTCAATGACTTACATGTAGCTTCTTTGCTTGTGACCGTACTTGTAACAATTCACGAATTGAATCAATGAAACCCTGGTAATGGTAGTTACACATTCGTTCTATGTCTTTGTCATGATTCTTGATGCGAGCGTCAAGGCGCTCCATAAATTTCTGATGTTCATCTCCGTCATAAATTGCCCTGAAACATAATTGCAACCATTAATAAACTGTCTGGCTTATAGGTATGCTCTGATTCACAGAAGGTAGATTTTCATCCCTTTCCAGTATTTTGGAGAAACACAACTTCAGTAGTACAAATTATCTTTCAATATCTGGTTGATAATGGATGATAATGAATTTGACTCAGTATAACTTAAAACAATGTGGTGAGAAAACATTCAGTACTGTAACATAACTTGAGGAATACAGTCTCAGTTTTTTTCAAAATGCACATTCTACATGAGACACAAAAGGAGAGAGAATTGTCAAATGTGCATCCAAAGTTCTTCTCAACATGAAAATAAAATAACTTGTTAATAATTGAAAACTGTCTACAGCTTCTTACCAAACAAGATGATTCTCTATATTTCCATCTACATCAGGCAAATGTAAAGTACAAAATTATAAGCTGAGGAAAGGAACATATAAAATACACTAATATTTACAGGAAGAAGAAAGATATAAACTGAGCTCCATATAAACAACATAAAGCTGACTAACATTCATAGTAAAAAAGTGGGTTTACAAAGACAGGAATTCAGTTTAGCCCTGCATAATAAAATTACCAGCATCTACGCAAAACCCGACCATAAAATAGTCCATATGGCAACAGTTGCGGAGTATTCACACAGAAATAATTCTCTACTATAACGCACAGACAAAAACTATCTAGAACAACACCATAAATGACAGAAAATATTGTTATTCAATACTGTGAAGTGCTTTGAATGCTAAGAGGAAGGAGTAGAATTTCTTTACACAGATTTCACAAAACTTTTTTTCTTACAGCTAGATTATTTCTAATGTTGTCCTACAGAGAAAACATTCTTAAGTCTGTTATTGCCAGTGACCATCTAATACTGAGTTCAGTGAGATAATTTTTCAGATGTGGATACAATTTTTTACTTATCAAGTTCCCACCTAGGTCTGATTGTATTTCCTGTCTTGCAAATCTATCAACACATACATCACTGTTTTACTTTTTTCAACAATGTGTTTAATGTGTTTTGCCAAAAATATTCTAATCTTCATTTTTTATGATCTGTGAATTATTTTTGCTGTTCTTTCAGGACGTCACAGTCAACTGCTTATAGCTATTACAAAGAGCTGCAGAACTCATTACTGATGGTGTATTACGACTCATTTACAATATGGGATCATAAACATCAATTCTGGAAAGAATGAAGAAGGATCATATTTCTTCACTAAGACATACACGAAACAACTGTCTCTAGTGTGAAACATGTCTATTGACAATACTAGCCCTTTAGCCTGTTGAAGGTAAGTACTTGTCAGCAATTCTATCTCAGAATTTATTAGTTTCATTGAATGAATTTTCCAATGATATAATTAACTGTCTTACTGTTAACTTCTACTGAAATACGCAAATAAATATAAATACAATGAAAACCAAATGAAGATGCCTTTTCTTGTGGCCTAACTACATGTATGGTAAAGATTATTGCAGTAACAGTGCTACAACTTCAATAAATTTCTCAAACAAATCAAGAACACTGTATCATATAGCTTATCTATACAGCGATTACCAGGGATGATATACAAAGACTGCCTCCTTCAACATCTTACTATTGCTTTAAATAATGTTCTCTGTCTCTGAGACTGTAAGGTAAGCATGAGCAAAATTTTAAAAAAATGACACAAACAGTGTGAATGCTCAATCTGGCATAATTTCTTCAATTTTTGTTCCCTAGTCACAGCTGATGATCGAAACCACATCAAAGGAAACCACATGTCCTTCAGATTTTGACCAAAAAAAAAAGTGTGTGTTAACATTCCCTCATTCAGCATTTTCAAACTGTCTTTGAGTTCATCTGCACAAAGACTGAATGTTATTTTACTATCTATCTTTATGTCTTGTAATTGATATAGTAAAGATTATGATTGTCATCTATATGATGTACATGTTCCAAGAAAGTGACTGACACGAGACTGCACCCAAATAAGGCATCTCCATTTTTTGCATATTCTGTGATGACAGAACTTTGGTTTGACCTGATCATCAGAACTTCAGGGCTGATAATTTTTTGAACCTTGGTTGAAGCAGAGAAAAGTAAATCAAAAGAGTCAACACACTATTCATTTGGCATTGAAAAATAATGAAGGAAGGAGAAGAAAACCTGAAGAGTCTGCTATGATGAGGTATGACCTACTAGCATTTCAATGAACTGTGTTATTGGTGTAAAAGAGAGTGATACAAAAAAATCTATGACAAAGTGGAGATCTCAATTGATAAAATATTCAAGTAAACCCACTACATTATTTTGAATACCTCTTATTGAAGATCTGTGAGATAGTGAAGATTTTCAGCAAATTGTCGCCATAACTACTCACAGTTGTCTCAAGCTCAATCCAGATGAGATTTTGGGATTGAAACCTGAGAGCAAGAAGGTATTTTCCACTGCAAACATGTTGCAAAGGAAACTCATGCATATTTATCAACTATCTTATGAAGATTAAGTATGGCGAGGGGCGACACAGATTCACACTGAGCCTCACCATAGGATAAATTTCATAAGACCTATTTTCATGTCCACAACTACCAAGCTTGACTACAAGGATCCAAATCATCCACCCTCTTCTTTAGACTTTATTATTAAAACAACAAAATATTTCCTAAATTCATTTCATGAAAATCTAATAAACACTAGGTCTTCATGACACATTAGAATATTGTGATTAGATAATATGTGCATTAAGCACCAAAATTATTTGGTCAGCTCCAAATAAATTGTTCTTAGTAATCAGTTTCTGTGCCAGAACATTGCCCCCAATGTCATCTTCTTTCAAAAAGTGTCTACACATTACTTCATTGATATCAATGTAAAAGATGTTTAACTTACAGTACTTCCACACCAAAAGGAAATTTTTCAAAATTTTCTTCAAAGCTGTTCCGAATGAAGGTCACATTTGGTTCATCATCAAAATATGTGTTACTTGACATACTGGATGTATTCTAGTAAGACACAAGCAGTAAGATACAAGCTGTTTGTTTTTCACACAAATTAAAAACTGTAAAGCTCAGATTTATGATAAAACATTTCATTTTGTTCAATCTTCTCTTCACTGTGCAACAAACAAGCGTGCACTGTACTGTGGCACTGAGTTTAAGATAAGGTTGTATCACTTCCTTCCTGTACAGTGGAAATGCTTCCCTTTATCTCTGACTGCATCCACACAAATATCAGCTGCAACCAGTCAACACACAATTTATGTGAAGTGATTTTATGTCTTCCAGAGACTGTTCGAATGACAGAAAACTGGAAATGTCTCTCCTACTAGTAATGTAGCCATCTAATTGGCTTCCTGACCCACAGTCTTATAAGAGGAGCTGGAAGATCTAAAATCAGTATCTTTAACTATGGTGAGTTCACATCAAGATCCTTCATGACTGTTAATTTATTTACTACCTCTGCTACAGCTTTCTTTGCTTCTATGACAAGCTATGTTTAATCAAGAAAATCAGTAATCAATGACTGTTAATTTATTTACTACCTCTGCTACAGCTTTCTTTGCTTCTATGACAAGCTATGTTTAATCAAGAAAATCAGTATGAATGCCTCAATCATGTGAGATAATGACATGAAAGACATAGTCTCATGCCTAATTAATTATCAGTTGATTCTATGTCTGAGCAACGGTTTGGAAATAGGTAGAAGGCTAGAACAGAAGAGATTAACAGATGGTAAGGCCAGGATGTGACACGAACTACATACATTCTGCAGAGTAATTTGAGATGGCAATGATTATGGTTGACTGTATTTACAAGTAAATTTAATAGATTATTAATAGAGTGAATAGCAATAAAACATAACTGATAACACCAGCAGCACAAAAGTCTAAAATTAATACCACACTTATGTCCTGATGGAAACTGAGGGCAGTGGAATAAGAAAACAGCGTACCAACAGTATGATCTGAGTGAGGAAATAAGTGACTGTATGTCAGCAAGTGTTGCAGAGAATGTTTTGCGCAGGATACTGCATTCAAGACATAAGTTCTATTTTATTATCCCTGTTCCTCTGCATGAGTAGCTTCCTCACTGTCGTGCCAACACAGAAAGGTGGCTATCTCCCAGAAACTAGGTGAACTAGATTAAGATACATGAGTCATTTCATAGCTACTGCTAATTCTGATGGGCTCAATCAAAACCAGGCCTAAAGTAAATAGGAGCGGGAGCTGGCATCTCCATCTTAATATTGGACTCTGAATTGATTGACCATTCCCATCAGAGCTTTCACAATTCATAACACATTTCACTTTCTAGTTGCATTCTCTTTCACAACACGTCTATGTCTCTCTTGGAATTACCGCTATGTCAAGTTTATATATGCAATAAGACATTTATCCTCCGAATATGGGACATTCCAGCTAGCTAAGTTTACTGTTCTGTACAATAATGCACTAGCCTCAATGAAACCCCACTGTGAGTACTGTCTGGGGCACATGATGAGTTAGCTGATGTTGACAAGCACCTGGAAATTGGTCTGGCAACTGTCACGTGATCAGAATCTGCTGTGAATGTGTATGTTGGGAAAAGGGGAGGGGGTTAGAAGTACCAAGTGACATGTATCAAACACATGGGCACATCAGATACTGTTCTCTCCTGTGAATCCAGTATCCTCTACAGGAAGGAAGGATCTCTCACTATTTGTTTGCTCCAGTGTGAGTTGTGTGTCAGTGGTAGGTCTAAGGGCCCTGTCAGGAGAGACTGGAACCAGGAAGAACACACAGTATGACACCATGCCCCCTAAGCAACAAGTGAGAGATGGTGTATTCCACTGGATTAGATTACACTTATTTTTCATTCTGGTTGATCCATAGTGAGGACATCATCTGGGATGTGGTAGATGCCAAAAAACAAGAATACACAATAAATATTTACAAAATAAGAACAGATATGCTAATATACTTTCAACACATCTCAAATGAAATTGCCCTTGTGGATGTGGAATTAGTCAATGATCAATACAATTAGATGCGTATGATAATTCTTAGGCTATTGTAGCCAAGCATCATCGATTATAAAACTAAATAAATAAAACAAAAAACATTTTACAGCACTTATTTACAATGCTCATGTTAGTGTGCACAAAATTTAGGGATATGGCAGCAAGAGAGGGGAAGAAAACCAATGTGCAATCCGTGTGCATACCGGGGGGGAGTCATTCCAGATGTGGAAATGGTCCTTCCGGATGGCACGAAGGGTACAGGGTGCACCCATCTGCACGTGGTCGCTCATGTCGGCACCAATGATGTGTGTCACTATGGATCGGAAGAAATCCTCTCTGGCTTCCGGTGGCTATCTGATTTGGTGAAGACTGCCAGTGTCGCTAGCGGGATGAAAGCAGAGCTCACCATCTGCAGCATCGTCGACAGGACTGACTGTGGACCTTTGGTACAGAGCCGAGTGGAGGGTCTGAATCAGAGGCTGAGACGGTTCTGCGACCGTGTGGGGTGCAGATTCCTCGACTTCCGCCATAGGGTGGTGGGGTTTCGGGTTCCGCTGGATAGGTCAGGAGTCCACTACACGCAGCAAGCGGCTACACAGGTAGCAGGGGTTGTGTGGTGTGGACTGGGCAGTTTTTTAGGTTAGATGGCCTCGGGCAAGTACAGAAAGGGCAGCAGCCTCAAAGGGTGCGGGGCAAAGTCAGGACAAGCGGGGGCCGAGCAGCTATCGGTATTGTAATTGTAAACTGTCGAAGCTGCAATGGTAAAGTACCGGAACTTCAAGCGCTGACAGAAAGCACCGAAGCTGAAATCGTTATAGGTACAGAAAGCTGGCTGCAGCCAGAGATAAATTCCGCCGAAGTTTTTACAAAGGCACAGACGGTGTTTAGAAAGGATAGATTGCATGCAACCGGTGGTGGCGTGTTTGTCGCTGTTAGTAGTAGTTTATCCTGTAGTGAAGTAGAAGTGGATAGTTCCTGTGAATTATTGTGGGTGGAGGTTACACTCAACAACCGAGCTAGGTTAATAGTTGGCTCCTTTTACCAACCTCATGACTCAGCAGCATTAGTGACAGAACAACTGAGAGGAAATTTGGAATACATTTCACATAAATTTTCTCACCATGTTATAGTCTTAGGTGGAGATTTCAATTTACCAGATATAGACTAGGACACTCAGATGTTTAGGACGGGTGGTAGGGGCAGAGCATCGAGTGACATTATACTGAATGCACTATCCGAAAATTACCTCAAGCAATTAAACAGAGAACCGACTCGTGGAGATAACATCTTGGACCTACTGATAACAAACAGACCCGAACTTTTCGACTCTGTTAAGTGCAGAGCAGGGAACCAGTGATCATAAGGCCGTTGCAGCATCCCTGAATATGGAAGTTAATAGGAATATAAAAAAAGGAGGGAAGGTTTATCCGTTTAGCAAGAGTAATAGAAGGCAGATTTCAGACTACCTAACAGATCAAAACAAAAATTTCTGTTTCGACACTGACAATGTTGAGTGTTTATGGAAAAAGTTCAAGGCAATCGTAAAATGCGTTTTAGACAGGTACGTGCCAAGTAAAACTGTGAGGGATGGGAAAAACCCACCGTGGTTCAACAACAAAGTTAGGTAACTACTGCGAAAGCAAAGAGAGCTTCACTCCAAGTGTAAACACAGCCAAAACCTCTCAGACAAACAGAAGCTAAACAATGTCAAAGTTAGCGTAAGGAGGGCTACGCGTGAAGCGTTCAGTGAATTCGAAAGTAAAATTCTATGTACCGACTTGACAGAAAATCCTAGGAAGTTCTGGTTTTACGTTAAATCAGTAAGTGGATCGAAACAGCATATCCAGACACTCTGGGATGATGATGGCACTGAAACAGAGGATGACACGCGTAAAGCTGAAATACTAAACACCTTTTTCCAAAGCTGTTTCACAGAGGAAGATCACACTGCAGTTCCTTTTCTCAATCCTCGCACAAACGAAAAAATGGCTGACATCGAAATAAGTGTCCAAGGAACAGAAAAGCAACTGGAATCACTCAACAGAAGAAAGCCCACTGAACCTGACGGGATACCAATTCGATTCTACACAGAGTACGCGAAAGAACTTGGCCCTCCTTCTAACAGCCGTGTACCGCAAGTCTCTAGAGGAACGGAAGGTTCCAAATGATTGGAAAAGAGCACAGGTAGTCCCAGTCTTCAAGAAGGGTCATCAAGCAGATGCGCAAAACTATAGACCTATATCTCTGACGTCGATCTGTTGTAGAATTTTAGAACACGTTTTTTGCTCGCGTATCATGTCGTATTTGGAAACCCAGAATCTACTCTGTAGGAATCAACATGGATTCCGGAAACAGCGATTGTGTGAGACCCAACTCGCTTTATTTGTTCATGAGACCCAGAAAATATTAGATACAGGCTCCCAGGTAGATGCTATTTTACTTGACTTCCGGAAGGCGTTCGATACAGTTCCGCACTGTCGCCTGATAAACAAAGTAAGAGCCTACAGAATATCAGACCAGCTGTGTGGCTGGATTGAAGAGTTTTTAGCAAACAGAATACAGCATGTTGTTATCAATGGAGAGACGTCTACATATGTTAAAGTAACCTCTGGCGTGCCACAGGGGAGTGTTATGGAACCATTGCTTTTCACAATATATATAAATGACCTAGTAGATAGTGTCGGAAGTTCCATGCGGCTTTTCGCGGATGATGCTGTAGTATACAGAGAAGTTGCAGCATTAGAAAATTGTAGCGAAATGCAGGAAGATCTGCAGCAGATAGGCACTTGGTGCAGGGAGTGGCAACTGACCCTTAACATAGACAAATGTAATGTATTGCGAATACATAGAAAGAAGGATCCTTTATTGTATGATTATATGATAGTGGAACAAACACTGGTAGTAGTTACTTCTGTAAAATATCTGGGCGTATGCGTGCGGAACGATTTGAAGTGGAATGATCATATAAAATTAATTATTGGTAAGGCGGGTACCAGGTTGAGATTCATCGGGAGAGTCCTTAGAAAATGTAATCCATCAACAAAGGAGGTGGCTTACAAAACACTCGTTCAACCTATACTTTAGTATTGCTCATCAGTGTGAGATCCGTACCAGGTCGAGTTGACGGAGGAGATAGAGAAGATCCAAAGAAGAGCGGCGCGTTTCGTCACACGGTTATTTGGTAACCGTGATAGCATTATGGATATGTTTAGCAAACTCAAGTGGCAGACTCTGCAAGAGAGGCACTCTGCATCGCGGTGTAGCTTGCTCGACAGGTTTCGAGAGGGTGCGTTTCTGGATGAGGAATCGAATATATTGCTTCCCCCTACTTATACCTCCCGAGGAGATCACGAATGTAAAATTAGAGAGATTCGAGCGTGCATGGAGGCTTTCAGACAGTCTTCTTCCCGCGAACAATACGCGACTGGAACAGAAAAGAGAGGTAATGACAGTGGCACGTAAAGTGCCCTCCGCCACACACCGTTGGGTGGCTTGCGGAGTATAAACGTAGATGTAGATTTGTACAGAAGTCAGATTGTACGCAATATTCACATTATATGATATTACCAATAACACACATACATCTGTCAGTTTTACTAACGAATTCATCAATGGAGTAGGAGCCATCGATAAATCCTTTAGATTCTTCTCAAACTGAACTTTATTATTGGTTAAACTTTTACGGCAACTGACATATTATTGAAAATGTGTATTGCTGAACAGTGGACATCTTTCTGAACCAAAGTATGCAACTATAAATCTTTGTGAAAGTTATTCTTATTTCTATTGAAATTGAGCCAGTGAGACAGACTTTAACTGTCAGACAACATGCTATGTCCCATGTATAGGGGAAGCATATACAAAAGTGTAGAGAGCTATTAATCACCGACAGTTAAAATATACAGCAAATAATGGCACCACTTAGGGAATTAGCAGAAGGGCTGGGGAGGATTACCTCGTGCAATCAGCGTGTATGCCTGGAGGTCTAATTCAATATGCCGAAGAGGCTGTTCTCATAGCCATTGAGTTATAAGTACCAACCAAATGGTGACTGTAGCACGTATTGAAGCAAATGACACCTGTTGACTTTGAGATAACACTTGGATCATTCTAGTGACTGACAGAGAAAGTTGAGAAGACAAGCATTGCTTGCAAAGTTTCAGTGAAGTTCACAATAGCATTGTCCTCCCTTGAATTGACTGTGGCCCCTGGTTCCAAGTTGAGTGGAAGGTTTGAACTACAGGCTTTGAAGGTTCTGTGCCAGCTAGACTGCAACTTCCGGGCCTTGCACCTAACTGATGATAACTGTAGGGTCACCGTAAAGGTGTTAGGTGTGCAATACCTGTCAGAGGCTGCTATCAACCTAACTGACTGTGAGTGGGGTTCACATTAGGTTTTGTTTTAGATTCACGACTCTACATCCAGCCCAGAAAACGAGAGATGTACAAGAGCTCAAAATATAAATTATGCCTCCAATGATGAGACTATCAAAATCCTAGTGATCAATTGCTGAAGCATTGACAGGGGTGCCAGAGTTTGAAGTACTCCTAAAAACAGTCGAACTTACATAATGTTAGGGACACAAAGCTGTTTAAAACCCAAAAGTGATAGTAGTGAGCTTCTTTAAGCAAATCTAAGTGAACATCGAAAAGATAGTTTAGTGCGGAATTGAGATGGAACATTTGTTACAGTAGACAAGGAACTTAAATTCACCAAGGCAGAAATTGAAGCAGCATGTGAGACCGTTTTAGTATCATGGGTGGGCATAAAACTCAGCCCCAGATGTATCCTGAAACTTTAGAGAAACCCTAAGTTTGTTAGTACACTTGTTCTCCAAACATATTGTCACCACTGGAGGAGACTTGTAATCATACAACAGTATATGGGGACGAAAGAATGAGATTTTCACTCTGCATCAGAGTATGTGCTGATACGAAACTTCCTCACAGATTAAAACTGTGTGCTGGGCCGAGACTCGAACTCGGGACCTTAGCCTCTAGCGGGCGAGTGCTCTACCATCTGAGCTACCCAAGCACGACTCATGCCCCGTCCTCACAGCTTTACTTCTGCCAGTACCTCGTCTCCTACTTTCCAAACTTTACAGAAGCTCTCCGGCGAACCTTGCAGAACTAGCACTCCTGAAAGAAAGGATATTGCAGAGAAATGGCTTAGCCACAGCCTGAGGGATGTTTCCAGAATGAGATTTTTACTCTGCAGTGGAGTGTGCACTGGTATGAAACTTCCTGGCAGATTCAAACTGTGTGTCGGACCGAGACTCAAACTCGGGACCTTTTTTTTAATATATGGGGATAATTATAGATGGGCAAGACAGGACATCCTGCAATACAATGCTATTGTTTTTCCTGAAAATTGTCTACAACAGATCTTCGGTGATATCCATGCTGAAACTGGCATGAAGCAACTACTGTTATAAAAATACAAAGAGAAACTGTGACACGCACGAAGCTTTATATTTTCAGTAAATTAAATCATATCTCAATGAGGCACTTGAAAAATGTAGTGGGATGGAGCATGTACCGGAGCTTTGGCTATCTTAAGAACAGTTGACCAAGCAGGCTTACTGGATACATATGGACCCTAGTATAACAGTTCATGATGGACAGAACCCTCAAGGCATACAGTCTCTGTAAAGAAACTTATAAAGAAGCAGTGACTACAACACAATAGATGTAAACCACAGAGTATGATTATAATAGAAAATGCTAAATGAAATGGTTTTGCCTGTCAAGAGGGCTGTGCATAATGCCTTCACAACACAATCTTAACAAAATGGCTCTCACATAACCCAAAGAAATTATGGTCGTCGGTAATGGTAGCCAGCGGCACCAAAATTAATGCCCTAACACACAAGTACTGACACTGAGTATAGCAGAGTAAAATCAGAAATTCTTACCTCAGTTTTTGAATGTTCCTATAGAAAGGACAATTCAGGAGAAATGTCATAGTTTGATTCTTGCACCACTGCAAAAAGAATGGCACAGACATTACTGCAAGTGCCATTGAGAAAGAGCTAAAGTTACTAAAATTACTGAACAATGCTTCAGGGCTCAATGGAGTCCTATCAGATTCTATATAGAACTTGGAGCC
Source organism: Schistocerca cancellata (assembly GCF_023864275.1). Taxonomy (NCBI): domain Eukaryota; kingdom Metazoa; phylum Arthropoda; class Insecta; order Orthoptera; family Acrididae; genus Schistocerca; species Schistocerca cancellata. Next base: position 104,429,971 of record NC_064626.1, read on the forward strand.
GACTTCATCTGTCTTTTAATGGCAATAGACTAAAGATTCCTGGAACTGTGGGAGAAAGTACAGGTGACACCATCAACAAGAAGGGTAGCAGAAGTGATCCACAAAATTGCCATCCTATATCTCTGACAGTCATCTGTTGCCCAGTCTTAGAATATATTATGTTATGATGTATCTTAAATAGAATGACCTCCTCCATGTCACCCAACAAGGATTCTGAAAACATTGGTAATACGAAACCCAACTCACATGACATCCAGAAACCCACAGATCAAGGCTATCTGGCAGATGCATTATTTCTTGACTTTGGAAAAGTATTTGACTCAGTACTACACACATGGTTATTATTGTTGTTGTGGTCTTCAGTCCTGAGACTGGTTTGATGCAGCTCTCCATGCTACTCTATCCTGTGCAAGCTGCTTCATCTCCCAGTACCTACGGCAGCCTACATCCTTCTGAATCTGCTTGGTGTATTCATCTCTAGGTCTCCCTCTACGATTTTTACCCTCCATGCTGCCCTCCAGTACTAAATTGGTGGCCCCTTGATGCCTCAGACCATGTCCTACCAACCGATCCCTTCTTCTGGTCAATTTGTGCCACAAACTCCTCTTCTCCCAAATTCTATTCAATACCTCCTCATTAGTTACGTGATCTACCCATCTAATCTTCACCATTCTTCTGTAGCACCACATTTTGAAAGCTTCTGTTCTCTTCTTGTCTAAACTATTTATCATCCATGTTTCACTTCCATACATGGCTACAACCCATACAAATACTTTCAGAAACGACTTCCTGACACTTAAATCTATACTTGATGTTAACAAATTTCTCTTCTTCAGAAACGCTTTCCTTGCCATTGACAGTCTACATTTTATATCCTCTCTACTTCGACCATCATCAGTTACTTTGCTCCCCAAATAGCAAAACTCCTTTACTACTTTAAGTGTCTCATGTCCTAGTCTAATTCCCTCAGCATCACCCAACTTAATTCGACTACATTCCATTATCCTTGTTTTGCTTTTGTTGATGTTCACCTTATACCCTCCTTTCAAGACACTGTCCATTTCGTTCAACTGCTCTTCCAAGTCCTTTGCTGAATCTGAGAGAATTACAATGTCATCGGTGAACCTCAAAGTTTTTATTTCTTCTCAATGGATTTTAATACCTACTCTGAATTTTTCTTTTGTTTCCTTTACTGCTTGCTCAATATACAGGTTGAATAGCATCGGGGAGAGGCTACAACCCTGTCTCACTCCCTTCCCACCCACTGCTTCCCTTTCATGTCCCTCAACTCTTATAACTACCATCTGCTTTCTGTACAAATTGTAAATAGCCTTTTGCTCCCTGTATCTTACCCCTGCCACCTTCAGAATTTGAAAGAGAGTATTCCAGTCAACATTGTCAAAAGCTTTCTCTAAGTCTACAACTGCTAGAAACTTAGGTTTGCCTTTCCTTAATCTTTCTTTTAAGATAAGTCGTAAGGTTAGTATTGCCTCACGTGTTCCAATATTTCTACGGAATCCAAGCTGATCTTCCCCGAGGCCGGCTTTTACCAATTTTTTTCCATTCGTCTGTAAAGAATTCGCATTAGTATTTTGCAGCTGTGACTTACTAAACTGATAGTTCGGTAATTTTCACATCTATCAACGCCTGCTTTCTTTGGGATTGGAAGTATTATATTCTTCTTGAAGTCTGAGGGAATTTCGCCTGTCTCATACATCTTGCTCACCAGATGGTAGAGTTTTGTCAGGACTGGCTCTCCCAAGGCTGTCAGTAGTTCCAATGGAATGTAGTCTACTCCTGGGGCCTTGTTTCGACTCAGGTCTTTCAGTGCTCTGTCGCACTCTTCACGCAGTATCATATCTCCCATTTCATCTTCATCTACCTCCTCTTCCATTTCCATAATATTGTCCTCAAGCACATCGCCCCTGTATAGACCCTCTATATACTCCTTCCATCTTTCTGCTTTCCCTTCTTTGCTTAGAACTGGGTTTCCATCTGAGCTCTTGATATTCATGCAAGTAGTTCTCTTTTCTCCAAAGGTCTCTTTAATCTATCTGTAGGCAGTATCTATCTTACCCCTTGTGAGATAAGCCTCTATATCCTTACATTTGTCCTCGAGCCATCCCTGCTTAGACATTTTGCACTTCCTGTCGATCTCATTTTTGAGACGTTTGTATTCCTTTTTGCCTGCTTCACTTACTGCATTTTCTCCTTTCATCAATTAAATTAAGTATCTCCTTTGTTACCCAAGAATTTCTACTAGCCCTCGTCTTTTTACCTACTTGATCCTCTGCTGCCTTCACTATTTCATTCCTCAAAGCTAACCATTCTTCTACTGTATTTCTTTCCCCCATTCCTGTCAATTGTTCCCTTATGCTCTCCCTGAAACTCTGTATAACCTCTGGTTCTTTCAGTTTATCCAGGTCCCATCTCCTCAAATCCCACCTTTTTGCAGTTTCTACAGTTTTAATTTACAGGTCATAACCAATAGATTGTGGTCAGAGTCCACATCTGCCCCTGGAAATGTCTTACAATTTAAAATCTGGTTCCTAAATCTCTGTCTTACCATTATATAATCTATCTGAAACCTTCTGGTATCTCCAGAGTTCTTCCATATATACAACCTTCTTTCATGATTCTTGAACCAATTAAGTTATGCTATGTGCAAAATTCTACCAGGCGGCTTCCTCTGGCCTTTCCTTCCTCCCAATCCATATTCACCTACTATGTTTCCTTCTCTTCCTTTTCCTACTGTCGAATTCCAGTCACCCATGACTATTAAATTTTCATCTCCCTTCACTACCTGAATAATTTCTTTTACCTCATCATACATTTCATCAATTTCTTCATCATCTGCAGAGCTAGTTGGCATATAAACTTGTACTACTGTAGTAGGCGTGGGCTTCGTGTCTACCTTGGCCAGAATAATGCGTTCACTATGCTGTTTGTAGTAGCTTACCCGCACTCCTATTTTTTTATTCATTATTAAACCTACTCCTGCATTACCCCTATTTGATTTTGTATTTATAACCCGGTATTCACCTGGCCAAAAGTCTTGTTCCTCCTGCCACCAAACTTCACTAATTCCCACTATAGCTAACTTTAACATATCCATTTCTGTTTTTAAATTTTCTAACCTATCTGCCCGATTAAGGGATCTGACATTCCACGCTCCGATCCGTAGAGCGCCAGTTTTCTTTTTCCTGATAACGACGTCCTCTTGAGGTTATGGTTATTAATAAGCAAAATTTGTGACTGGATTGAGGATTTCTTCATAGGGTAATGTAGCATGTTATCTTGGATGGAGAGTCATCAACTTCAGACCAAATAGGACCAACAGTGGATACTGAACATATTCAAAGAAGGGCAGAATGAATGCTCATAGGGATGTCAACAAACAGGAGAATATTGTGAAGATGCCAAAATAACTAGCCAGTGCTTGAAGACAGAGGCAAATTATTCTGTGAAAACATACTAACAAGTTTCAAGACCCTCCTTTATGTGATGAATCTTGGAATACACTACAATTCCCTATGTGTTCCTCCCATAGTGATTGCAAAGCCAAGGTCAGACTAATTACAGTGCACAGAGAAGCATTTATGCAATCATTCTTCCTGCATACCATATATGAATGGAATAGGAAGACATCCTAATAACAGGTACAATATGAAGTACCTTCTGCCAATCACTTCATAATGATATGCAGAGTATGGATGTAGAAATGGAAGCCATATGAGAGTCACAGATGTCCAAGAGAATACCTTTTCAGTAAGTTAATGTTACTGTAGACACATGGTTCAATTACACAGACATTATGTATTTACTCAACACCTGGCAATAGGTTGGTTGGTTTGTGGGGGTTGAAGGGACCAGACTACAAAGGCCATCGGTCCACACTTGGAAATAGTTTTAGCGCATTTCACTTGGATCTTTTCATCATTACTTCTGCACTTGAAATTGCTAATATTACATGTTTATGACTGCATGTTTGATATCCGTTGGTGGCTGCAGTAGCTGAATGTGTAATACCATATTTTAGGTAAGGTGAAAACAGAACTAAATGAGACTGAAGTATGATCCATTATAACACTCATTAAAATTGGAATAATTCAATTTAAAAAAAAAAGCACAGCCTCATGTTGAATGGTATCAGCAGGTTCAAAGTTCCTCAGAATGACAATCTAGCAGCCTACAATAATGATACACAGAGTTCAGAGTAAAGCAAGGTACTATATACCACATAACCCCATAGGTCATTGAGAAAAAAACAGTATGCTTACAGAACTATGGTTTTCATGCATTATCAAACAAGATAGTTTAGCTGGTAAATTATGAGAGCAAGTTGGTGCAAAACATTTTTGAGGCACTAAACCCTGCAGCATTTTAAATGTGCGTAAAATAAGAAAAATCTTAATGTACAAACATAAGCCTGCATTCAGTCTCAAGCTGGAGAGTGCTGCTGAAATACAAACAAAAATTGAGACGTTTCAATTTTAATCATACAGTTTTACCAATAGTAGATGACTGTATTAGAGGGTTCTGCTTTCTACTCTACTATACAGTATGACATTATAGGAGGAGAGAACAAGAAGAGTAACAGAGGTGTGGAAGAGACAGGGCACATGGGGCGGGGCGAGGGGTCAGGCAGAATCCTATACCTGTCAACAAAAATGATCATTAGGCATGGAGCACAGCCTTACACTGCACAACAATAAGGGAGGAAACTGACGATTTAATTTTCAAAGGAGTCACTGCAGCACCCACCTTAAGTGACTTAAAGCAATTGCGTAAATCTGGCTTGCCTTACAGGGACTGGAATCCTCTACTAGGTCAGTGCCTTAACTGCTGCACCATTTCACTCTGCCCATATCTGGTACAAAAGTTCTACATTATGTTTCCAGTTATCATTTGACATTAATCCACAAAAATGACAGGATATTTTTAACAGCAAAACTGTTCTCGCCATCAGGAATTTGCTCTGAAGACACACAATGTCTCCCACTTTTCAGAATAATTAACAGCCCTAAAAACATTTATACCTAAAACATCTTTGGAATTATACCTATTTACAATAGAATACAAAGTTAGGCTTATATGTAAGAACAAAAGAAGATGCAGGTTTAACTTCCAATAAATGAGGTTAGCAGACACAAGGATTAAGCTTAGATTGGGTAATGATGTGGAAAGAATTTGACAATGTCTATTTCAATTGAAAAGTCCCGGAATTTGCCTCAGAGGTTCAGAAAGACCATGGAAAATCTATATCTGGATGGCCAGATGGGGATTTCACTTACCATCCTCAAGAACGCAAATCAACTGTGCATCTTACTTGGTACACTGGCACTACTGCAACCCTTGGTATTTAACACAAGACATTTCATGTAAGGAAGGAAGTGCAATGTACTAGGCATAATCACCAACTGTTTCTATAAATATGCTGATGAAGTAAGTCCACCAAACTTACACTAAATTCCTCTGTATGAAAAATATAATACAGCAAACCTACGAAATTTTGCTACCTAGAAGGCTATAATTCAACATTTTTCAACAATTTATTTACAAACTATCCTTTGAAATTCTATGAACTAATTACTACACACGTATCCACTACTTACGATCAAAATACGTCATCACTACATGGCGTTACTAACAACATATACTGACTGTCCTATGGAGTAGATCCATTATCTCAAAAGAAGCAGAAAAATGTCATTCACTTCGTGCATTTCACACATACCCGAAATGGCAGGGTATCAATGAAGCTCATGCACTGCAAGCTGTTTCTAAATAAATTTTATCCACTGGTCCAGTGTTTTCACAATTAAATTTCTTTTCCAAACATTACCTTATTACCAGTCCGACACTACTAGTATCCGTTGTTTCCAATTCATACAAGAGATGCTCGTGTTTCGGCTGCATATCGACGCTGGTGTGAGATATGCGTGCTAATGGATCCATGACATCTGAAATACCTGTAGACTGTTGATAAAGAACGAAGGTACGCGATACGTTTCTTCGCCTTCCTTCAAATACAGACGAAGTAGAGAGACGGTGTCTAACTGATTTACAGTGACGTGAAAATCAGCTCTCTAAACAATTAGCACCTTGCTTCATGACATAGCGTTTATAAACCTTATACTGTATAACCCCTACCACAGAAACACAAACACAATTTACCTAAATGTTGATCCCCAGTATTCATCAGTGCCCTCAATTTCCTGGAGAAAAAGTTCAATTCGTTGTGAACTGCTATCCTGATTATTTGTATCCATTTCTAATGACAATTCCCTACAAATGTAAACATTGTATGACAACAGGCTACGCCAGCAGACACAACTTATCTGTCAGTGGAAGATATTCCACTAGAACGTAGACGCTACCAAAGAGTAAAGCCCGGTCTACACGTAACGATCTGTCTGCGCAGACATCTGCGCAGATGTCTGTACATGCAAAAGATCGCTGCAAATGTGGTGTGTTCACACGACACAAACCTCAATCTACTACTCGCCCGCCATCTGTCGGTGTAGAAAAGAAGTATCAATGGCAAGCGACTACGCTACCCGTAAACGTAAAAAATTTAATTCAGTTATTTTGAAATATAGAAATAGATGAAGTTCTCTTGTGTTGCAAAAAACATTCAGACCAACCGCAGGAAACAGAGAAAGCGGTCAAAATGGTGTAGACAGTGGCTGCTAAGGCGAAAGCAGTTTTCTCACATAAATTTACTGCGAGATTTCCGGGGCGATCCTTAAGAAAGTCAAGCAGATCAAAATACCATAATGTTGGCTGGTATACTTGATCCACTCCTACACCAGATCTTCTAGATTACTGAACTTTGGATAACTCTTTTCGGTAAACAGTTCGCAACGAATTTTTTTTTATTACTTCTGTTTGCCGGGGCGTCAACTGCCCGCAATTTTTCAATTAGAGCATTGTATGGTGCTGTCTTTTCGTCTCAGTCACTATATTCTTTACTTTTAATCTTCCACAAACATGGTGTTTTCTATATATTTAAATGAATTCACTAACAAACTCTCGAGAACACTGACGAGTATCAGCCATTTTAATAATCTGTGCGCACAAATACAAACACTAGACTGAGCAAACAGCTGTTTCGCGCCAGATTTGCGGCGATCTGCTGTCCACACTCTCCAACTTGTCTGCGCAGATGTGGTTTGAACCCACAAATTTGAGAGGTTTCGCTCAAACCTCCAACTCCAACTTCCAGATTTGCACACACCTCAGGTTGGTACAAATCTTGTGACCACACGCAACGATCTGTCTGCGCAGATGTGATGTGCGCAGACATTTGCGCAGACAGATCGTTGCGTGTGGACGGGCCTTAAGAAGAAATTTTCCTATTCAAGCCTCGTGACAAATATTTTCAGAGATATGTGGTTTTTCGGTTAATTTTATTTACCTATAAATTTTATTACTCATGCCAGTTTGCTACTGCTGTATTTGTAACATAAAAGGCCGATAATCACCGCAACGTAAACCAACTATTTAATCAAATCTATCTCTTTCTTGTGGCAGTCTATAGTACAATTTTATTCCATGGTATAATGCACTATTTTGAGTTTTGACTTGTTTCTTCTATTTAGATGTAAACAGTATCTGGATTTGATTCCATGGACATGTATTGTGCTGTTTGTGGTGTTCAGATTAAGATTTTTCTCGTATACATTATGTTTTGATAGCTTTATTCTATCAGAAGTACCAGAATTTCTAGTTTTTCAATAATTCTATACAGTGTGCCCTGTTACTACTATTTGTTACTATTTCTATAGCTCTTTTCTGTGTCTTGAAAATAGTATGTATGTTCCCAGCTCTTGGTCCCCAAAATATTATCCCACAACTGGGGATTGAATGCTTATATTCAAAGTAGGCCACTTTGTGGCATGAAGTATTGTGCACTGGTGCAAGGATACACAGGACATGACAAGCTAAGAATAGCCTCTTTGCCAAAATTCTCACATGTTCTGTCCATTTCAATTGACAGTCTACAGTCATCCCCAAGAATTTGGTCCCAGTTGCTCAATTTACTGCATCAGATATTTATACGATTTGTCTTTTTTCACATTTAAAGTTACTCTGTTCTTTAATGACCAGTTTTGAACTTCTCTCAGAGCTCCATTGGATTTTTCTGTAATCACCATGGTGATGTCATCAGCAAATAGTATTTTTTCTCCATACCTGACACTCTGAAGGAGAGCATTCATATATATATATATATATATATATATATATATATATATATATATATATATATATATATATATACAAGGAAGAGGATTGGGCACAATACATTTCCCTGGAGGACGCCTATATTAATATATTTCGGATCTGGTAAGTGTTTTACTACTAGTCTTTTAGGGATGTGTGAGGTTTCAACTCTTTGCACTTTGTTTCCCAGTTACTTACATCAGTTCTTCACTATACCTGTTATTCCTAGTAGTTCTAATTTGTGTAAAAAAATTCTGTGGTCAACTACATCACATGCTTTTGATAGATCAAACAAAGTGCCTGTTGCATTCTCCGCCTTCCTTAGTGATTCGAGTATGACTTAAATAAACTGTGCTACAGCTGACTGTTTACCTCTTGTGGGCCTGAAACGGATTTGTTCACTGGAGAGAAGGTTGTATTAATTTAGGAACTTCATTACTCAATTTTTCATTTGGGTTTTATTGTGCAGGAAATGCAAAACAGCAAAGAAATTGGTATGTGATTTTCTACATTTTCTGTATCACAATTTTTTAGTACTGGTATAACCTTTGTTTGTTTCAGGTGTTCGTGGAAGCATCCAGTCGGTAAGATTCATAGACTGTTAATGAGGTTTTCTGTTGTTTATACATTTCTTAAGAACACTGACTGGGATCTCACCTGAAATATGGATCAACAATGATCAACGACATTAAAATGCAGAAAGCAATCGAAAACACGATATTAAAGACACATAATGCATACCTGCAGAACATGTGACCAGTAACTGAAAAAGTATCACCATGATATCTTGACTACCAAGGTTTACTGATTAATCACACATTAGGATCTGAAGGAGAGGACTGCCAAGAGGAAAGGGACGAGAAAATGATTGAATAGCTAACTACAGGGCAGAATTTTATGAGTTGGAGAGTGGGATGTCAGAAAACTAAATATGGTAAGGAAGATTGAAAATCTGAAAATGGAAATGATGAGGATTAGTCTATATATTGTAGGGATCAATGAAGTTAAATGGAAAGATGATAAGAATTTCCTGACAGACGAATAAAGGGTAATTTCAACAGCACCAGAAATGGTGAAATGGGACTAGAATTCGCCAGGAATATGAAATGTAAGGAAGAGTGTTGCAATGAAAGGTTTAGTGATAGGATTATTCTCATCAGAATCAACAGCAAACCACACCAACAGCAACAGTTGAGGTATACATGCTATTGTCACAAGCAGAAGATGAAAAGATAGAGAGAGTATACATGATGAATACTGAAAGTGTAATTCAGTATGCAAAGGGAGATGCAAATCTCATGATCATGGATGACTGGAATACCGAAGAGAAAGGAATAGAGGGAGTTTCTGGTGTATATGGGCTCAGGTAGTAGCAATGAGAGAGGAAAAATGCTAGTTGAGTTCTGCAGTAAATTTTTCGTATTAACAGCAAACACAGTGTTGAGAAGAACAAGAGAATGAGGTATGTTTGGAAAAGGCTTGGAGATATGAGAAGATTCCAGCTGGATTAAATCAAACATGACAGAGATTCTAAAACATGATACTGGACTATAAGGGAACCCAGGAGTAGGTATAGTCTCCATCAAACTTCATTATTGATGAAGGGTAGAATGCACATAAGAAAATCGTCAGGAGGTATAAATGTGAATAAAGTGGGATACTGAAATACTGAGTTAAGGTAAGATGCATTTGAATTCCTGTAAGACTCTAAATACTACTACATGAATACAACAATAGGCAGTTCAGTTGAGGTGAAATGAACATGTCTAAAAAGGGCAATCACAATTGGATAGGTAAATGTAGGTGCCAGGAAGGTAGTTCCAAAGAAATCTTGGGTCACAGAAGAAATACTTTGGTTGGTCGACTACAGAAAGAAGTACTAAAATGTTTAAGGAATGAAGGAACACAGCAATATAAGACACTTAAGAACAAAGTGAAAAGGAATTGTGCAGAAGTCTAGGTGAAATTTCTGTTGGGAAGACTTGAATATACCAAAAAAGAAATGGTCGTCAGGAGGGCTGATTGAACGTACAGAAAATTCAAAGTAGTTCTTGGTGAAATTAAAATCAAAGTTTTCAACATAAAGACTGCATCATTAACTTCACTGTTGAACAGAGAAGAGAGAGAGAGCAGATAAGTATAAAGAGTATGTTAAAGGGAGGGTACCTGTCTGATGACGTAACAAAAGAAGGAAATGTGTTAGATCTTCAAGTACTGGCGTAGTAAGATGGGAATATTTACTACAAACGATTAAGTCGCAATATTGTTTACCGGGATTTAAGAGAATAAAACTTTTTCTACTGCAGTACACACCGATAATATTATTTCATTATCGATGGTATTACTCCTATGCTGGCTCTTATGATGAGGGCTTCTCAAGTAAGATTAATTAAACTTCAGAAATTAAACCAGTCAAAATGTCAAGTCGTGCTATGAGCAGCATGCCAAGTTGCTGAGTCGGTGGAACTCATCATTCTACCAAGAAATTGAAGACTGCCTATATCACATGACATGATGAATCACGATTATGTATAAGCGGAATATCATGTATCTAACAAAACCACACAAGGTGTTTGTGACAGGAAGGAGCGCTGCGCTGCCCTCTACACACTTCCAGTAGATTCGTGATGTCCTCGTTTAAGTACATTAGTTTCGCTATTACGCCCTATTAACGACACCAGACGAACAGGAAGTTGCAGGATCCAGTGTGTGCCTAACTGTTGTGAAATCATATTCCAGAGAAGAGGGTGACTATAGTCAACTGTATCCTATTACTTATATGTCCCTCGAGTAAAGACTCGGAGTATTCCGAATAATATGGTTCAGAATGCCTCAAACTCGATCCGTGCACTGCACAAAACGATTTGTGTGTTGCAGATCACACCTAAAGATTTCTTCCAGCCTTATGTAAGATTTACCCACTTACGATTCAATTCTGCTGGCATGTGTGACAACCGTCCTCACGTGTGCAGTGTGGGTACGCCTTCCAGAATCAGAAGTCTGCATCAGCCACTTTCACTAGTATGGGATGACTTTGCCTTCTAACATCATTCATCGCTGCTTGCTCTGGTGTTTTCAGCAGACATATACATCTCGATGGATATGTATCTCCAGCCTGTACGTCTTCTCTGAAAAGTAGTTCAGACGATTATGGCAATGGAAGGTTTGTGCACTATAAATAATGTTAGGCAGAGGTGTATTGATGAAAACAGCTTCCCACAAAGTTACATTTCATGCTTTCCAGCACAGAGGATCGCTATCCAGTTCTGTATCTGTGTTGTGATATTACTGCAGCCTTTAGCGGCCTCGGTTTATAGTAAAGTGTCATGACTGAAGGAGCATATTATTAATCTGCTATTTGCAACTCCATTGTGCTGCTAGATATTTTTCGCGCTAAGAAACAGTATTTGTAATGCATTCTATGTCACGTGCTTCTGTGTAATTTTCACTGGGTAACAATGCTCTGTGATGTGTCCACCTGGTTATAAGAAGAGCGCAATGCGGATCTAGTAGCTGGGAAGCAGCTTGCCGAGTTTTAGAACTGGTGTAGTAATTGTATTTAACAACAGTTCGTTTGTTGTAGTGGTTAACTTGCATGTAGACTATTTAGAACTCCACTCCACAGAGGTTGACATTATTCATAGCTCTACAGGCAGCATTCCGAATTTATAAAGTGTCTGACTAAAGAAGGAGATGACACCATGGTACGAATTATAACTACATTGTTTGTTCTACACAAACAAACATTAAAATAATCGTAAGAAATGGTAAGCAACGGATAAAAATCAAGACTGACAATGGATCAAATACCAAGACTTTCCAAGTCACAGAATGGTACTCGATAATACAGTTTCCAGATAGAGCTGTCTGGACTGCTGTGGCATGGGGTTATTAATAGCACTACATCTGTCAGCACCGCAGTTCTACCATGATGCGACCATGGTCTGCTTTTAGGAAATATCATACTGTAAAATGCTGTATCAAATAACTTTACAGGAGGCATGACAGAAGTTTTATGTGTCCTGCAGAACAATGCAGTACTGCTCTATTGATTTTACTTTAAGTTATGGACCTAAGGACTATTGGATGGCGTTGAATGGCGTTAATTCATCGTCAAAATTCAGAAGACAAAACCTTGAGAAATCTGATGCATTTTTTGGATGTCCTATATAGAATATAAAACACTTATAGTTTTTGGGAGGTTTTGCCAGTACGTTTTTCAAGCCATTTGCTTGACAGTTATTGCATGTGTGAGAGATAATGTGGTAATTTAGTGTTCTGTTCTGTTCTCCTTCTTGACGTTACTGCAGCATACTGAAGCTGGAATGTCAAACGCTGCTGTCCAGTACCCCACTATTTCTGTCAACGAGTTCATTTTCAGCTCTCACAGAATGCTAGCCACAGCTCTGAAATGTGATTATGGCACACGCTTCGTTTGTTGGATGGTGAAGGAGTATCTGACGTCTGCCTGTGTCTTGTGCACCAATGAAGGCGACGTAGCTGGCAGCATCCCTCGAGCCAAGCTATCACACAGAAGCATGACGAAACAGTTTTGGTTATGATGCTGGGTTTTGCAGCGGTCAGCGTGCATGGCTTGGCAATCTCCATGTGCTGTGTGTGTTTAGATTCATAAACGTTCCTGTCCTGTTCTATCCAACAATATTAGATTCATTGCTAGTAGACTCTGACTATAGCAGTATTACAAACATGCTTTGTGAACTCAAATGGGAATTCCTGGAGCGAAGAAGACGTCTTTTTCAAGGAACACTATTGAGAAAATTTAGAGAACCAGCATATAAAGCTGATTGAAGAACTATTCTGTTGCCACCAATATACATATTGCAGAAAGACCAGGAAGAAATGGTATGAGAAATTATGGCTTATATGGAGGCATCTAGACAGTCATTTCTCCCTTGCTCTATGTGTGAGTGGAACAGGTGAGGAAATAACACTTTGTCATGCACCATACAATGGCTTGTGGGAGTTGTACGTAGTTGTAGATGTATAACATATTGACTGATGATCTTAGGCCTCAGCCCCATCCTTCTGCAGTTGGTGTCTAACGTTGTTCGCGTAAAAGCATATGATAGCATCAAGTGACGATAGTTCAACGATGGCAAAACAGTTGTATGCCTCTGTTCGAGTCGTGCTTTTTCCTATTTTCGAGGTTATTATGTGAGATGTGATTCGTTCTAATACCTGTCTATAGTTTGTGACCATAGGGCGTGGAACTTGGGTGCTGAATGCATGCCAGGCACTAGAAATATATTTCCTACATTGGATTGTTAGCAGCGTGGCACACTAGATGACATGTGTAGGCCATCTAAGGGAGGGCACCTACAGGAGAAGCGGATGGAACACTTAAATTTCTTGGAAAGATGAACAAGCTGTTATATCACTGGCACCAATATTCATAAAAATGTGTGTTGTGTTGTGGATGTGGATCAGAAGCGGAAATGGGAATAGAGGATAAATCTTAAACTAGCCTTCGACTATACTGTCAATATGTGTTGGAACTTCTGGTCGGTGTTAAATAAAGTTCCGAGATGTCACCTGAAAAGGGGGATTAACGCGTCTCTAGATGGAAATGTCACTGTTCGATATGTTATTCGTTGATTTCACAAAAAACTGAAATGAATATTCAGTGATTTGTTGTATGCATGATGCCTGTTGTCGGTTTGAAAAAAGCTGCATCCCTCATTTCAGATTCTGATGTGATACAGCTGCAGCAGTATGACCCAGTCAGCCATTTGTGGCAAGGTGAATGGCTTGTATTTCTCACTGTATGAGATGGTGCCTACTAGTCTCCTCTTGTAAGTTAAAGCATCCAACTCCCTGAACAGTACATTGCATGATGGTGCTGAGACCAGGACGGTGCTGTGCACGCTGACTGTGGTGTGGTGGTGACAGCAGTGTGCAGAGACCATGTGTTGGCAGCAGTGTACAGAGAACACATAGGCTACTCCACCTATGGAATGCCAGAACTGTATCATCACGTTCATCTAACACAACAGGATGCAGTTCTGCTCTAAAATTAGACTATGTTTAAGTGTAAGATCTTGTAGTCTTAGGAATACATCACAAAACATGTGGACTGTGGTATGGACACACTGCCTTAGCTGGCTATAGGCTTAATGCTGGCCAGTTCACTTACGTTCTGCATACATACGAAAAAGGAGCCTTTATGTAGTGCTGAATTCAGGGGCTGTTTGATGTCACACTGTGTGCTCCAAGCAATACTGGTGATGACCCTGTCAGCCTGAGAGGATGTCTTTGCAGTGTCACATGTTCCAGCCCAGCATGGCCCAGCAATGCACAGCAACATGAAGTGGAGATGACATGAGCCAACATACACTAGTCGGACATCGGTCGGCATGGCGCTGTATGGGATAAATAAATAAAAATGCAAGTGAATATCTCTCCTATTCGTTTCTCCCTAACTATATCTGAAAGTGGTTGACTGTTTGACAATTAAAGAGGCTGCATAAGTAGGCTATTCACCTTTAAAGTTAGGATGAGTGGTTCATAGTTTGATGGTCAGCAGCATTCCCATCACTTTAAACTTGGGGTAAGTGGATTTTTAATTTTGATTTCCTGTCACTTGGGTTAAGGTACAGTATAAGTATCGTTCCTGCATTTGTCATGATTCCCATCACCTTAACTCCAGTCATACAGGCTCTGGCTGCAGCACCGTCACAACAGCATATTGAGAATTATAAGTTCTATAGCCCATTCTGCGTTGAGTTACCGAATCAGTGGTGTACGTGTGGTGTCTCTCTGAACAGAGCTGTCACTAGTGCATGGTCGCACAATTCCAGGGCGACTTGGCTTTTAGCAGGGATACTGCGGATGGGATGGTGGCAGACTTCTTGACCAATCCAGTGATCATGAACTTCGCGATTGCAGAATTCTCTCCCTGCCAAGGTATTTGTTTAAATAAAGACACAAGTGTTCCTACTTATCAGTTACAGTATGAACTTTAAATTCAGGGAGTATGTCAGAGGGGGGGGGGGGGGAGGAGCAGGGAAACGTTAGAGCTATGCAGCATAGTTGTGCATTGCTGATGTAGAGGCAGAGAGCCTTCCCCTCCTGTCCTTCGTGTTTGTTTAAATAAAGATATAATTGTTGCTACTACACAGCATACAGTTTGAACTTTAACTTATGATGCTGTATGACATACGTACTGGCAAACATAAATATTTGTTTATGTAAGGGGCAGGCAAGATGGAATTACACAGCGAGCTGACTACTATAAAGAGCCGTAAATGTTTCTACGGGCAAGTTACTGCCCTTTGTCCTATCATCTTGGCTTTTGACGTCATAGAGCTGCACCAGTATTCCAGCTTTGGGGCAATATACCAGTATTGTACACTGTTTTAAATAGACCAGTAGGTCTAAGCTGGATTGTGACATCATAGAGACACAGACAGTATTCTAGCTCTGAGCCAGCTTACTCCAATATCTCAGGTCCACGACAACATACTGAAATTCCACTTTGTTCTACAAATATTCCAATAGCACAGAGCTGGATTTTGATGTTACAAAGCTGAGTCTGTATACCTCAGTCACCTTGTATTTGAGATCAGCTGTCTTGAACTGTGATGTCATAATTAGGCTGGTGCTCTTATTCTGAGTCTTAGCTAAGGATGCCGTACAGCAAGGGCAAGTATTCCAAGTCAGCCAACATGACAATACATGACTTTGAATTTCTCACCAATTCATATTTAGGACAACAGCCCTACTCCCACATGAAACGTACTAACACACTTGGGTTATTTTTTGAATTTGACGCCAGAACTTTGAATTTCCTACGAAAATTTGAATTCTTGCCATTTTTTTACGTAGTGCAATTGGCTTTGGTCAGATGGGGCTGGGGGTGGGTGTAGGAATGGTGTGGCTGGCCCTGCTATTTATAAATTTCTGTGAGCTCGAAATTTTGTAGCAGCACAACAGACGGTGACAGCAGAACTTACCTACCCTGAATCTATAGGCAGGTTTACGATCAGGTCATCCAGAACTTCCATTAATTATTTTATTATTTCACTGCTATTTCCTTTCACCCTTTCAAGACTCAATTTGTAATTCTTGGACTAGTTTCTCCTTTCACAGACAAACCAACTCATCTACATTTCTGGCTTCTGTGCCAAAACAAAACATCTAAAAATTATAAAATTCCAGTAATGTCAGCCTGTAACCAAATAACCCAAACAACCAAACTCTGCAACCAACTGAGCCCCACCTATCCCCTTCTCCCTTAAATGAATAACAAAACAGAACTGCCAAATATCAAAAGCCTAATAAAGGGAGATAGTAGGGTGCGCTAGGCTGAATTATATATGTGTTGCACTTTTCAGTGCATATTTATTGTCAAATACACAAATGACATCAACCTGAAGACATTTCAGATCAATAAATTTTTTCTGTGTTAACATTACAATGCAAAACAAGGAAACAATTATTAGACACAAGCTCATTTGAATAGAATATCAGTAAACATGTAATAGTTTCCAAATTTACCAAGATAATCAAAAATATTGTCAGGTATGTAACGAACCACTGCTATTAATATCTTTAAAAGCTCAGACTCTGGTAGGACCTCCACTAATTCCAAGAAGGCCAGACATGCTCCAACAGCTCCACTGTGGCCTCCACATAAAGAGATATGAACAAAATTTGACCATGCCATGTACGATGGACAACAAAAAGCTTTCAGTAGCATTACAGTTTCCTTATTCATCTCCTACAAATGCAAAGCAAGTTAACCTTTAGACAGAAACATGAAAATGAACTACTTTTAATAGGGTGTATTAACCTGTAAACCAGTAATGAGGAATACCTTCAGTATGCGGTCACAGGTTCAGTCTTCAGTAAGGGTATTTTGAAAGTGTTGTGTTAACAGTTATGATGGGAAAATATTAGCTGCTAATGACTGACTACGTGCATCAGGAGGGTGATGAAAAATTAGTGCGTGGGAGGTGTAGAGATCAACCATCTATGGCAGAGTTTTTCATCTTTTTTGAATGCACGACCTCTTTCCAAGAAAAAATTCTGGAGACCCCTCAACCCATAATAAAACTGTGTCAGAGATTTTAAAAGCAATATATTTAATTTTCTTTCTATTGAAACTATACAGAATTGATAAATCAAGTGCACTGCAGATGTAGAGCTCTGTGGGAAGTGACGTATACATATATATATATATATATATATATATATATATATATATATATATATATATTCTTTGCTGCAATGGGGCGTGGGGGCGAGGACAAGTCAGTCACATAGGCGAGTGTTTTCGCTCATTTCAGTCAGTTGTCCAAGTACACCAATGAATACAGACGTGATTGTTTTGTCTTTGCATTTTACTCCAAGAGACCATAAAATGGAGGAGTTTATCTGAATCCTTTTTTTTTTTGTTTATTTACAGTCCTAATTCTTTGAGTTATACATCTTATACCTGAGATGTTGGACAAAATTTCATTAATTTAAACATTAATGCATCGAATATTACAGTACCATGCAGAGACAATTTAAACATTTAGATTACAATGTATGAGCAAAATATTAAAACGATTGATAGGTGGAATTCATTTTTCCGTACATCAAGAAGTACTTTGCGCTAAATTTGCAGGCATGGAACATTTGAAAGAATGGTAGTATGAACATTAAAATTCTTTAGTCGCACCCATTATTACATTGTCAGTTGCCACAGTTTCCAATGGAATCGAAAGAAGATTGAGGAGATTCATTTATTACTGTAAAGTATGTTGGTTAAGTCAAGGAGCATGCCTGGGACGAATTTTCGATTTAAAATTGCTATTGTCGAATTTATGAAAGAAGAAGGAGTGTAGGAAAGAAAATTACAACATCTGGAATGTATTGCAGACTGCACACAGCCCACAAGAAAACATTGCAAAGTAGCTTACTTCCAATTTGATGGGGATGCATTTAAAAAGAAAATAGTGTTATAGAAGGGATATATGCTGATAAAGAGAGTCCAGATCCCTAAGCTTGCTGGCGTTAAATAAAGTGTGAGGTATGAAGAATTCATTGTGGCCTTGAAAGAATACAACTATAGTTTTACAAAGTTTTTGAGGACACTGTTGGTCTTATATCTGTTTTCGAGCTGTTTTCGAGACCATTTACCATTTACGCTGAAAGCACCCTGTGCATGTGAAGACCTGCAAAGTAATTCCAGTTTCAATGACACATCTTTTTAAGTTAAAACTGCCCAGGACGTCAATATTGCTTTCCTTAGATAGATGTTTCAAGTCTCCATAATGAGCTTGCAAAAGTGCTAAAATTTTATGATCAAGGTATTTGTGTGAAAGATATTTTCTCGATTATTAAACTTGTGTGCAGAACTCTGTAAAACCGTCTATGTCTGTGTGTATGCTGACAGTATGTACCAAATACTCGTAAAAATCATATGTCTTCAATGTACCAAAAATAATTAATTAATACTGAAAACTTATTTTGTTTCTGATCTATGTTTGTTGAGAATTGTGAAATATAAAACCAAGTCTCATTCAGTACTGCTGTGCTGCCATTTAAATACGGCATGTTCACTATTTTCTCCTCTTCCCCCTCCTCATGTTTAGATGTGGCGTGGTGGTGAGGGAATTGTGAGGAGAGGCTGAATGCTTTGACACTCAGTTATAGAAATAGTCAAGTTAGATGAATGAAAACACATCTGTAACATTACTGAAACTGTGTGAGTGATTTAGGCAGGGTGGTGCTGAACTTAAATCTAAACTGACCAATCCCGGGTTGTCAATAGCTAATTAGAAAATTATGGATGAAGGAGAGTATGAGCATCAGCAAGATGATGAGGAAAGATCAGTTTATCCAACACTGCTATTTTGAAAACTGTCTAACCTATTGGAGGACTTGTTACAGGAACAAGCAAGATGTGGGGTTGGGTCAGTTCTGCCAGTGTTTGAGCAATTATATTACATGGTGGATTACAGAAGAATGGTGTAGTATTGGTTATTCCTGATCATCAGTTGGCACTTGTAATGGTGTTCAAGGTAAAAGGAAGTTTAGTACAGTTTGTTCGAAAAGCAGCTAGTTGTATTTCCCGTTTTACTGATTTGCAGAAGAATTTGATGGAGCATCTAATTCCACCTAGAGCACTGAATGAATTAAGTCACGTGAGCTATAGTAGGGAAGAAGGTAATAATGAAATACTAGTTGATTATGTTAATAGGGAACAGGAAGTGTGGGGGCTTTGTGTTTAGTACATACTGAAGCAAAGTAGTACAACACATTTTAAGTTGGTTAAGGTTAGGTGATCAACAGCACATCATGTTTGAAGAAGTTTTCCATGATTTCCACACTCTGGATAAATTGGCAAGACCTATCGAAGCAACACCTTATGCTGATAATAGCAGGAGGTAAGTTAGTCAAAGGATGCTATAAGAAATCAGATTGCTGCTTCTACTGATATGTATGTAGGCAGATTAAATGCTTTAATTGTGACAAGCACTGTCACATTAGTAAGAACTGTGGTCAAAGCACTCAGTGCTGGAAGTGTGCAAAAGGTAGAATTGATAAAAGGAATGGCAATAAGGGTAATAAGACTCGTGAGATACATAACAAGAAAAGTAGAATGCTTTTGTAGTTTCTAGCTCATTTTATCTAAGAAAAAATTCTCCGTAAGTCGCAAAAAACTTTTTTGATTTCCTCAGAGTTTTGTGATTAATGTCGATTTTTGACAGGAAACACAGCCCAGAACCTACAAAATAATTGTATCTTTTTCGAATCATTCCACTCAGTAATCTTAACCCTAAGAAAAATAAACAATTAAATACATAGAGAATGACCAATTTTTATGTATAACATAATATTATATTTTTATTTTATTACTTATTTTACTTTATTTATTTTTTGTTTTTTATGTTTTTGAATATTTCTGGGGGGATGCTTGCTCACCCTAATTTTCCATGTATACTTTTCTCTTCTAATAAAGTAAATAAAGTAAAAATTTTCAAGGATATTGCACTAAAAATTCTAGATCATGAAATTCATTACCATTGTTTTTAAATTTCCTCATTCCATTGTATCTCAGCTTAAGCTATCAATCCTAAGAAATTTAAAATCCCATTTAGTTATAAATTTCAAATACTTGTTTGGCAAAAGAATCTTAAATGTGTTATTAAGCTCCACACAATTTTTTTCTCCATATCTAGTAGTGAAATATTCATATCCACTAACATTAAACAAAACATTTACCTCTAGCTCACTATTTTTTAAAACTTATTACAATTGCTTGCATTATTGAGCTTTTCGAGTAGGGACTCCATGTATATTAAAAAAATTTTGTTAACAAATATTAAATTTTATATGTTATAAATGGGAAACTCAGAAAACAACAATGAAAACCTGTAAGGGTTATACTATTGAAGAGGTAACAGAAATGGTATGTAATAAACATAAATTGTAGTATTCACTTTTTAAAGATGAAGAAAAAGATTTTGTTGACAATGAAGAAGGCGACTGCAGCAGCTGATAATGGCCATAAGGCAATGCATCTATTTTATTCTCCAGTTGTCATCATGAGGACTCAATACGTTTTTATTTACCTTGACTGAATAAATTTTAAAGCTTCATATTAAATTCACAGTTCTGCATTTCTCGATATTATTAAACTACAAAATTTTATAATCTTCAGAGCTCATGTTATTTTTAAGAATACATTTCTTGACTCCCTTTCATTTTTTCTCATCTGCGTCACCAACTTTATAAGCATACATTATTGCCCTCAAACCTCAAAATTTTTCCATTATGGTTCCATTGCTTTCATCAATCATTTTTCCTAAAACTTGCTTGATACTTGCGCAGTATTGTATATATTATCTGTTGCATAATCACTATTATCAGATTTGTTAATTTTTGATTTCACATCTACATAGAAATCTTTAACCTGTATGTTGAAGTTATAACAGTTTCTATTTCTATAGGAAAGCTCAAAATTTTCACCATACTTACGCTTCATAACTACATAGTTAAAATCATACATCAGTTCCTCTGATAAATCAGTTGTACTCATACAGATGTAAACTGGTTTATTGAACATAATTAGTCTTTTCATGTGAATTGCCACAGGATCTTTATTAAATATTGTTCTTCCAGTGAAGTTTGGCTTTCTACAAGGTTTTCACGTTATTTCCCTCTGAAACTAATGTTATATTCACTCTGTTTGTAATATTTTCCATCTTTTTTCCTAATACTGAATTATTAATCAATTGTTAGAACTCTTTTTTATGAGGAGTGAATGAAAAATAATGCCTTCACCTTCGTTAATTGGGTTTGAATGGGGATATTTTAATAAATCAAACACAGAAACAGTCATTAGAATGTGACCTTTTATTACCAATATTCACTATTCCACATAATCACCAGCCAATTGGATACATTTCTGCCAATGATGAACAAGTTTTCTGAAGCCATCATGGAAGAAGTCGACACTCTGTTTCCGCAATCACAGTCTCACAGTTCTCTCAACGTCTTCATCAGAAGCACAATGATGTGTCCACAAATTGTCCTTTATTATCAGGAACAGATGAAAGTCAGTCAGTGCTGAATCTGGACTGCATGGTTGATGCCATACGGTGGTGAGATTCAGTCTGTGAAGTTCTGCTGTGGTGGCAAGTGAAGTGTGTGGTTTGGTATTGTCATGTCGCAGGAAAACATTTCCGTTTTCCTTTCAGTTCCTTGTTAGCTGTCATTACAGAATTTGCAGCATTGTTAGGTAACGCTCTGAATTTATTGTTGTTCCACGATCAAGAAAAACATCATGGACAACACCAACTGCGTCCCAGACCACTGTGGCCATGATTTCTCCACCTGAGGGCTGCATCTTGAATTTCTTTTTATGGGCAAGTCTTTGTGTCGATATCCCATAGACTAACGTTTCGTCTCCGGGTCGTACTGTTGTACCCATGTTTCGTCTCCTGTCACAATTGGATGGAGAAAGGTGTCACTGTCATTCTCGTAACACGAGAGGAGTTCTTGGCAAATTTCAAGTATGTGTGCTTACAGGAGCCAGCATTGTGCACAGAACTTCTGATAGCCAAGTAAAGCAATAATGTGACTCACACGTTTGCAGTTTCTCTGTCACTGATATGATGATCGTACTGAACCAATCTGCCAACATTCTCCTTGGGAAACTCGGAGGTTGCTGTCATAGGACGTCTATGTCTTTATTTGTCATGCAGGTCAGATGTTTCCACCTGAACTTCTTTAAACTTACTCGCCCAACGATGCACAGTACTTACATCAACACAATCACCATAAACTGCTTTCATTCTCTGATGAATCTCCTTCGGGGTGCACCTTCTACTGTCAAGAATTCAATGACTGCACGTTGCATTTGGTTCCATACTTTACTCTGTAATAACACAGCTGTTCAATGATAAGGCTTCCTGGCAACTTCAGCTGTGGATAAGAGGCTACGAAACAAGCCAGTTCCTGCCACATACCAATACTGCCAACTGTTGAAGAGTTATGTAGGTGGAGGCATTACTTTTCAGTCAACTCTCGTCAAGTCAGTCTTTGTTTCGATCCTTATTTCTGTATTCAAATCTATACATTTTTCAAATAATCAGGTTGCTTAAATTTTAAAACACTGTGTATTTTTGTTATTGTCATTCCTAGTAACATACTATTCAAGATTTCTATAGTGAATTACATAATTTTCTTATCATCCAAAGTACTCAACAATTTAATTTCTATAAATCCAGGTACAATTTTACTTTTAGGAGCTAATGGTTTGTCTTTATGTCAATCATCCAGTTCCTTAGGATATTCTAGATCTAATCCAAATATGTACCTAGTTTTAGAAAGGTCTGACATCTCACTTCTTTGTTTGGAATCAAATAAATTTGGATCACTCCATTCAAGTCCATCATATGATAAATGTTGACACGTAGCATAACCATACAAACTGTTTGCATCTAAATATACTAAGTTATTTGTATCTTTTTTACATCATAATTTTTCATATATTTATTATTCACCTTAACTCATCTTTTACAGCGATGGGATATGCGACTTCTTATTGCTTTTCCTACCATTAGAATCATATCGCAATCGTGTAATAATTCAAGTGGTTGCCCAGTCATTTTTAGAAATCCATCCCATGACAAAGCAGGTGCAGGAAAATACCAAGATGGATCCACTTGGTATGCTTTTATGCAGGTTTCTCTAAAATTTTCGCACATGTCAACCAGTAATAAATCACCATTTTTAAGATACAGATCATGTTGTGTGAATTTTCACGATTTTCGAAATAAAGGAGATTTACAGGTTTCTCTTTCTTACATTTCGTAACTTTTAATGGATGTACTTGAAATTTTTCATCAAATGAAAAAATTAATAGATACATTAATTTTAGTTTCAATTTTTGGAATGTTATCAACCATTACAAGTAATTCAAAAATTTCAAGTTTCTGATCAGTATCAAGACCAACATTTCTATATTTTGTGACTCTATCCACATTTTTAACTACAGGAAACAAAGCAGATCGTATAGCTTATAGAAAACATTTTTGTTCATTATTTTTCATATTAATACAAGCTTTCTTATGTTTTATTGTTTGCAGAAGGTTAATATGAGTCCCGTAATGAACATATCTGTTAATTCTTAATTTCGACCCAAAATTTTGTTTAATGGCCAACCTGATGGTCACACATAAAAATTCGACATATTTGATAAAATACTTTGTTTACCACTCTTAAATTTTTAATTAATTCTCTCTCTTCTATAGTTCTGCCTTTGAAATCTAAATTCCATAAAGTTTCAACCTGTCTGCGTTTTGTACTCAGAAAAGAATTTAAAATATACTTTCAGTCCTTGATGAATTTTTAGATAGTGTTTACTATTTTCATAATTTTTGGCTCCAATGAACTCAAGAAAAAATTAGGGTCAATTATGTTTTGAGTATTTTCGAAATTTATAGTCTGCAGTATGTCAGCAAATGCTTTATTAACTATATAACTGTTGTTTTGTCTCTTGATTTCTCAATACATTAGTAGAAAAAGAAAGTCTTTCTTTTACTAGTTAAGTTCCATTATTTTGAAGAATTTCATCATGATTTCTAATTGTAGAATAAGGAAACTGTTTCCAAGAATTTTACTTATATCTATAATACATGTAATTAGATTAGTTTTATTTAAAACTTCCTGGCAGATTAAAACTGTGAAATTTGGAAGACAGGAGACGAGGTACTGGCGGAATTAAAGCTGTGAGGATGGGTCGTAATTTGTACTTTGGTAGCTCAGACGGTAGAGAACTTGCCCACAAAAGGTAGAAGTCTCAAGTCCGAGTCTCAGTCCGCCATACAATTTTAATATGCCAGGAAATTTCATAACAGAGCAAAGCTGTGGAGCGAAAATTTCATTCTGGACTTTATTTAATATACTTTATCCAGTCAAACTATTTCTTATATAATAACCGAAAAGTTGAACAATCGAAAATTGCTCCATTTTAGTATCTTTTTAATAGAAATAAAAATTTAAAGGGTTGAAACAAAATTAATTGGGGTCGAATCTGAAGCATGATAATCCTGATTATTAACACTAGATTTTTTTATTTTCCATACATTGCAGAATACATTTCTTACATGTTTTGAATGTTTGTCCTTAGACAATCGATTTGAATACAAACGATCAAGATCTTTAATTTCTTGACAAACGGTACATCTTGTCTTGTGTCATCACATTCAGTTTGTTGTTAATCTTTATCCATCAGTAACAACATCTTTGAAAGTTCATCACCTATAATGTGTTTCAAATGATAAACATTATAATAAACCGAAAAGTTTTAACCTCATTCATAAGGTATTTGTTTCCTACTATACATTCTTCTGTGATAATCATTTGGACATTGTCTACATATTGTCCTATAGTCATCCTTTGTGAATTTTTGTGAAGTATAGCAATCAACTGATTTCCCAGTTTTTCAATAGTCAGACATTATGGATAATGGCAAGCATTTTATTTTTGAAACTATTTTCGTTCACCTCTGCATGGAAAAAATCATTAAGGAATGCACGTGTTCTACACGAATGTTTCTGTTCTAGATAGTGACTCATTAATCTGGGATTGATTGTAATGAATGAACATTTATCACATGTATCATTATGTCACTAAATAACACAACTTTGTCACTTGGTCTTTGATATATTGCATTTAGTTTATGTAAATCTTGTGGTAAAAGTCTTCACCAAATAGTTATTAATTGTGATTTAATATCATTACCAATCCAAACCCACCTCTGATAAAAAGTATATAAAATTCCATTCTCAAATAATAACTAATTGAACTTCTTCACCGGACACAATGAAACAACTGGCATTCTTTTTGGAATATATGGGTGTGTTAATGCTACTTGATGAGACTGCATCGATATTTTTCACCATAAAGGCATTGAATAGCATCGATACCATCTTGCGATAATTCTAAATTTCAATCATCATAAGAAGGATACATTATTGCTCCATAAACGTATGAATGTTGGAATCCTAATTCGTGACAAATTTCATGAGCTAAAACTTCATATACACTCCTGGAAATTGAAATAAGAACACCGTGAATTCATTGTCCCAGGAAGGGGAAACTTTATTGACACATTCCTGGGGTCAGATACATCACATGATCACACTGACAGAACCACAGGCACATAGACACAGGCAACAGAGCATGCACAATGTCGGCACTAGTACAGTGTATATCCACCTTTCGCAGCAATGCAGGCTGCTATTCTCCCATGGAGACGATCGTAGAGATGCTGGATGTAGTCCTGTGGAACGGCTTGCCATGCCATTTCCACCTGGCGCCTCAGTTGGACCAGCGTTCGTGCTGGACGTGCAGACCGCGTGAGACGACGCTTCATCCAGTCCCAAACATGCTCAATGGGGGACAGATACGGAGATCTTGCTGACCAGGGTAGTTGACTTACACCTTCTAGAGCACGTTGGGTGGCACGGGATACATGCGGACGTGCATTGTCCTGTTGGAACAGCAAGTTCCCTTGCCGGTCTAGGAATGGTAGAACGATGGGTTCGATGACGGTTTGGATGTACCGTGCACTATTCAGTGTCCCCTCGACGATCACCAGTGGTGTACGGCCAGTGTAGGAGATCGCTCCCCACTCCATGATGCCGGGTGTTGGCCCTGTGTGCCTCGGTCGTATGCAGTCCTGATTGTGGCGCTCACCTGCACGGCGCCAAACACGCATGCGACCATCATTGGCACCAAGGCAGAAGCGACTCTCATCGCTGAAGACGACACGTCTCCATTCGTCCCTCCATTCACGCCTGTCGCGACACCACTGGAGGCGGGCTGCACGATGTTGGGGCGTGAGCGGAAGACGGCCTAACGGTGTGCGGGACCGTAGCCCAGCTTCATGGAGACGGTTGCGAATGGTCCTCGCCGATACCCCAGGAGCAACAGTGTCCCTAATTTGCTGGGAAGTGGCGGTGCGGTCCCCTACGGCACTGCGTAGGATCCTACGGTCTTGGCGTGCATCCGTGCGTCGCTGCGGTCCGGTCCCAGGTCGACGGGCACGTGCACCTTCCGCCGACCACTGGCGACAACATCGATGTACTGTGGAGACCTCACGCCCCACGTGTTGAGCAATTCGGTGGTACGTCCACCCGGCCTCCCGCATGCCCACTATACGCCCTCGCTCAAAGTCCGTCAACTGCACATACGGTTCACGTCCACGCTGTCGCGGCATGCTACCAGTGTTAAAGACTGCGATGGAGCTCCGTATGCCACGGCAAACTGGCTGACACTGACGGCGGCGGTGCACAAATGCTGCGCAACTAGCGCCATTCGACGGCCAACACCGCGGTTCCTGGTGTGTCCGCTGTGCCGTGCATGTGATCATTGCTTGTACAGCCCTCTCGCAGTGTCCGGAGCAAGTATGGTGGGTCTGACACACCGGTGTCAATGTGTTCTTTTTTCCATTTCCAGGTGTGTAGATTTGTTTGGTAGTTTAGCATGTACGCATGAATCTCCAAGTACCACTTCTCATCCTTATCCATATCCATCTGTACTGGATCGTCATTCATATTGGGAAAGAAAGCATGACCTAACACATTATCTTCTCCATCTACCTCTTTTGGGCACTGGATTCCCTATGTTTCATATGTATGTATTCGTGTTTTACTTGTAATTAAAATATTTGTATTATTGCTATCACAAACAAACTGAATATCAATATAGTTTTGCCATGAACATAACGATACTTCTAATACTTTTCTGTTCGCTCCTTTGTAGTGGCGTTTTACATCTTTCTAAATTTCGTCTAAACATACTAGATCTATAACTACCAGATGCAAATTTTATACCATTCATAAAATTTAAAGTGTCTTCATTTAACTCGAGTTTAAGTGTTAATTGAAATAACATTATTTTCTCTGAATACATCAGCACTCACACCAGTTGTTTCAGCTGTCAGTGGAATATCCAAATAACAAAATATTTCAAGTATTTTATTGTTCTATTCTTTTCATCTGGCGCTGCTACCACTATTTTCGCTAACAACAATAACAGAAATACCTTCATTTATATACATTTCAAATATTAGATATGACGGATCTAGATGATATTTCTAATAAAAAGGTTTTTCTATTAAATTGAAGCATTTTTATACATCAGCTGCAACAGGCTTGCGTATAATGGTTCTAATGGCTCTGAGAACTATGGGACTTAACATCTGTGGTCACCAGTTCCCTAGAACTTAGAACTACTTAAAGCTAACTAACCTAAGGACATCACACACCTCTATGCCCGAGGCAGGATTCGAATCTGCGACCGTAGCCGTCACACAGTTCCAGACTGAAGCGCATAGAACTGCATAGCCACACTGACTGGCTTGCGTATAATGGCAGGGAAGTATTTGTGATAATTGATAAACAGAATGATCCTTGGTTTTATGAAAATCAAGTTGCTAATGTTTTGGGATATCAATACCTTTGATGCTATAAAGCAAAATGCTATAGAAAATATTGTAAAAGATATGAAAATCTATGAGCCTGAGAATATAAGAATAAAAATGACATGAAGGAAATGTATCAGGATAAAATAACTCAACTGGAAAATTTAAACAAAGTCAAAGATGATGAAATTAAAATTGGAGGTGAAGACAGAACATTTAACTGAACAGATGGACAGTACTTCAGAAACAGTACAAGAAAAAACAGAGAAATAGGTAGGTATTTACCACATGTAGTATAACAAACTAAGGAACGTAATTTGAGACCAACTTTCGTTCTTTTAAGACTATTTGGTGAAAAATGTGAATATATATGTTATCTCATTAGAACACAATGACAAAATTTACAAAGGTAGTTATACAGAATTGAAAATAGGCACCCAAATTGTGAAGAAATGTTAAGACCTTGTTATAACCTCAATTCAATAATTTTATGTCAAAGTAGAAAGAGAATTTGTTCTCATAACTATTTCAATATTTTGGATGGATACACACAAGCACAATTGATTAATGATATAATTAAACATCATCAGATACAAATAGAATAAAAATGTATTTTGAGCATCCTGCCTGTAAATTTTAATTATATTCTTTTCATAACAATTATATATATTGGACAAGAAGATTGGCCTGTTAACCGACTATCAGTACATTCTTTATAAAACATATGATTATATATTGTTTTCACAGATTGATAATTATAATCCATTAAATATGCAGAAAAGTCGTTGCCTCCAGGTTTCTCCATTATTTCCAAAATTGTTATTATTTTTTGAATGAATGATTTTGATAAATTTTGATATTTCAAAGTGGTATTCCAATCGACTTTATGTTTAAATTCTATTATAAAATCTTCGGAAAACGCTTGATCACTTGATATATCCTCCCAGTTTAATTTTTCTTGAAATTCTCTCATGAATCTTCAGATACATTTTGCGTTACTGGTACAGTATTCCACTTTATTCTATTTTGAAATTATGTCATGTAATTATGTTTTTGTGATGTTGGATATTCCCTACTTCTATACATGTAAAAACATGGAGCACTTTAAAACATCGTTGTCAAATCTTTCTGTTTGTGTTACAGGTTTCTTGCGATATTGATGATTTTCAGACTCCACGAAAACAAAGTTTTTTGAGTTTACTACAGCTCCAACACATTTGTTTCCTATTCTCTGTACCTTTCTCTTGTCGACATGGGCCTCTGCAGTTCGTTCGTGTGTCCTGAAAATGTCAAAAACAGAAGTATCGGTTTCAGATTCAAATTTGAAGAAGTTATAAACATTGGACATAAACCTCCTCGAATGCTTATGAAACATCTACATCTACATGATTACTCTGCAATTCACAATTAAAAGCCTGGCAGAACGTTCATAGAACCAGCTTGAAGCTGTTTCCCTACCGATCCCCTCTTAAACAGCCAGCAGGAAACATGAATGCTTTCCTTGTGAACTCTAATTTCTCTTATTTTGTAATGATGAACATTCCTCCCATTGTAGGTGGGTGCCAACAAAGCATTTTCAATCTCTGAGGAGAAAGTTGGCGATAAATAAATAAATTTCGTGTGTCTAGGGCCTCCCATTGGGTAGACCATTCGCTGAGTGCACGTATTTCGAGTTGACACCACTTCGGTGACCTGCGCGTTGGAGTTGGCGATAGAAATTTCATAAGAAATTCCTGCCACAGCAAAAA
This sequence comes from Schistocerca cancellata, assembly GCF_023864275.1. NCBI lineage: Eukaryota > Metazoa > Arthropoda > Insecta > Orthoptera > Acrididae > Schistocerca > Schistocerca cancellata. Next base: position 104,459,893 of record NC_064626.1, read on the forward strand.
ACGCCTTTCTTTTGATGATTGCCACCCCAGTCTGTGTTTCATATCCATGGCAGTCTATCCCCTATTTCGCGAAAATACCAAACGAGCTGCCCTTCTTAATACTTTTTCCATCAATTCTATCTGCTGTGGATTCCACACCTGACAGCGGTACTCCAGAAGAAGGTGAAAAAGCATAGTGTAAGTAGTATATTTAGACGTCCTGTTGCATTTTCTACATGTTCTACCAATAAATCACAGTCTTAGGTTCGCTTTCCATATTTGCTTTATCCATGTGATAGTTGCATTTTAAGTTATTCATAATTGTAATCCGTAAGTGTTTAGTTGAATCTACAGCATTTAGAATCGTGTGTTTCATCCTGTAAACCGAATTTAGCGAATTCCTTTCAGTAATCATGCGGATGACTCCAGACTTTTTATTATTTAGAATCAGTTGGCACTTTTCTCACCATACAAATATCTTGTCTAAGTCGTTTCCTAATTTGTTTTATCACTAATGACTTTATTAGACGGTAAATCACGGCATCATCTGCAAACAGTCTAAGAGGGCTGCTCCAATTGTCTCCTAAATCTCTTATTAGATCAGGAACAGAGGAGCGCCTATAACACTTCCTTGCAAACGCCAGATTTAACTTCTGTCACTTCTGTTTTACTCGGTGATTTTTCCGTCGATTACTACATAGTGATCTTTCTGACACGAAATCACGAACCAGTCGCACGACTGAGACGATACTCCATAGGCACAAAAATTAATTAAAGCTGCTGGTGAGGAACTTCACGTTTATTGTCGTCACATGACATTTTCATTTGGAAATCACACTGAAACGTTTAAAGATACACGTTCGCAGTTGTACTGCTACTAGGAAGTAACATCGGCATCTGAATAAATAATTTGGTCACTCTGTGAATGAAACTGTATTGTCGCAAAATATGGCAACAGTGCAGCACGTGGGACAGAGAGTCTCGCAGTCCAGTTTGGAACTCGCGGCTGGGCGCTCGGAAAGAGAATGAATCTTATTGGCTACTAGCAGTTAATGGTGGGGGATGTGCAGAACGGCTGACATAGTGCCGCCTTCTAAGATGATGTGAGCTATAATATCCTTGAGTGAATATAAAAGAGAAGTCAGTATTAATGTACTGTTCAAAAACCCTTTACCACCTCCTGATATGAAAAAGCTTAAGGCTATTGTGGGAAAATTTAAGACCAGGAGTTATTCGTTCATTTAGCTCACTCTATGTGGCCATTGTTTCCTTAGTTCCAAAACCAAATGGGTCATCCTGTAATCGATTTCAGGGAATTAAGCCAAAAGTTGTCTTTTGAAGGAGGCCACACCGCAACTTACACTCCTGTTTTCGTTGGTTTAGTGTTATTTTGCATTTTTACGACACTGGATTTAATCAAGGTGTGCAAACAGATTCCATTAGCAGAGACTTCCAGGTGTCTAACATAATTTATCACCATTATTTGAATTCACTTGCATATCCTTTGGCCTGCTCACCAGGCCCGCAGTTCTATGTAAAACTTATGGAGAAGTTATGTTTCTATATCATTGTCTTGACAATATAATTATTTATAGTCGTAACCCGCAAGAACACTTACAGCATTTGAAAGAGGCTTTGAGAAGATTGTGGGAGTAAAGACTGACAGTGAACCCAGAGAAACTGAAGTTTGAGTGCCCAATTATTCCACTTCAGAAACATATATTTTCCCAACGAGGAGTAACTGCAGATCTGGATGGAGTAAGGGCTGTTTTAGCAGTTCCCACACCCAAGAATATGATGGTAGTGATGAGGTTTGTGGAGATGGAAAATTTATTTAGGAATTTTATTCCCAAATTTGCTCATAAGATTGCTTTGCTGAAGCTGTTGAGAATAATGGGACACAAATTTGAGTCATGAGATTCCCGGGAAGCATAGTTTATGGTACTGAAGGAATCTTTTAGTACAGCACCTGTGTGAGCATTACGTGACTTCAACAAGGCTTTTATAGTGCAGACAAATACATCCATGTTAGGCATCTGGAAAATTTTATCTAGGAAAACCAGGAAGGGTGCCTCTAGGGCTCCTAGTGAGCTAGAGTATAAGTACTCAGTCTACGAGTTGGAGGTCCTAGTAGTGTTGTTCAGTTTAGAAAATCTTAAGTATTACATCAAGCTTAGTGAATTTATGTTTGAAACCAACAACGAAACACGAACATGGGTTTTAGGTAGACTGTGGAAAACTGGCTGGATAGCTTGTTCGGTAACCCGAACCTTGGCTTTTAAATATGAGGTATTTAATGCATTTGGTACTGAGAAGCAGCCTGCCCGAAGAGAAAGGGTGATGAGCAGACCATCACAATAAGCCCATCAACCTTATGCTCAATGAATTCTCCACTTTATTCTTTGGTATCCAACAGCGCCCTCACATTAAAAGTCGAAAGAAGTCTAGAGAATGCCATACAGTCAAAACATAGATGTTAAAAAACAGGGTTGTATGTTGTACTGCCCACATGATAAGAAGCCTAAGACTGTTGTCCCAGTAAGATGGCGGCAAGTAGTAGTGAAACGGTTCTTAGCTCGTGTAAAAACACTTCTTTAGTTAATAAAAAGTATAGAAAGTGCGAAAAACTGTTGAAAACTGGAATCACATGCAACGAATGCAACAATTCATTTCAAAAATTGACTAATCAGTGAAAGAAAACAACGAATTTACGACAAGCTGGAACTGTATTCAGTGCTGCCTTAAAAACTCAGGCAAAATTACAAACGCAAAAAGATGTGTCTGAAAGTGACAATTCTCAGCATTAGTGGAAGATTTAATAAGTGAATTTCAGTATTTAAAAGCTGAGGTTACATTACTACATAAAAAGGTGAACGAAATTGATCGGCAGCGCCTGTTGAACGACAGTAGGCCTAAGTCAAAAACCAAGGAATGCTTTCCGACTATCGTAACTCAAAACAGGTATCAGATTCTTGACGAAATACCGATAGCGGAAGTTGCAGCATTGAAATCCGTGCAAACTAAAAACAACCGTTGAAACGGTAAAAAAATTGCCAGTGATATTTCAAAAAACGCCAAGTCCCAAACTCGTGTATTAATGCTAACCTAGTGAGTGAACATAAACAAAATGTTCAGTGTAACGACAGTGAAATCCGTGAAAGAAATGACAGTGTAATCCACGAAAGTGTATGCAAGAAACTGTTCCAAACCGGTAGTAGAAGAAGCGAGAAGTACAAGTAGGGCCGGATTCTTATATATGGAGACAGTCATGGTCGTGAAACAGCCCAAGACATCGCGAATATCCAAGACGACTTCACAGCTGTGGCTCACATTCAACCTGGTGCACCTATTTCTGCTGTACTGAAGCCGTGTGTGCAAGATAGTGAATCGTTCTCAGTAAATGATTATGTCGTTATCATTGGTGTTACAAATCATGTGGATAAAAATGAAGCAAATGACGCTATCAGGCACATGAAAGCAACACTCGGCAAGTTGACTGGCACCAAAGTAATTGTCGTGAACATTCCGCGGAGACATGATCATGGACCAGTCTATTGTGAACTTGGAAGTGCATAAAACAAATGTTAGGCTTAAAACAATATGTAACAAATTTCGCAATATGTCTTTGGTAAATGTCAGTAACCTAGATAGAAACCTGCACACAACTCATGGTATGCACATGAATAAGAGAGGTAAAAAAATTGTGAGTAAATTAATTATTGATGAAATCAGACGAAACATCACACAAAGCAGTGTAAATAAGTGCATTGCTATGGAATGGCACAACCCACCCAAACAGGACTTGCCACACAAAGAGGTAGAGCTGACAAGCCAGGGAAACTTCTAAACACTGCTGGACAGTCTGGTAACTCTAAATCTCTCTGTATGGTCCAGCAGGAGAAACTTAGCCCTAATACCAGACAGCAGAACCCTTGTACTCTTAAAAACAACCAGTCTGGTAGGGTGACACGTCCATCAAGCGTTCAACAATCCAAACTCACTTTCAAATTAATTCAGCAGAACTTTCAAAGTCTTGGCAATAAGCACAACGAGTTGGATACCATTGCAGCAATTGATAACCCTGATGTTTTAGTTATAAGTGAACATTGGTACAGAGATGAGCTAATTAGTGTATGTAAGCCACTTTCCATGATCTTTTGCTCTGTCTTCAGTAGAAAAGAGAGACGTGGTGGTGGGGTAGTTATCTTTGCAGCCAGTGGTAGTAAATATAGTGTAATAGATGTAAGTGCTTTCAGCATTGAGGGTGTAATAGAACTATCAGAAATTAATTATAAGTGAGGGAAAGAGAACTTAATTATTATAGCCCTATACAGACATCCATCTGGTAGCCTAGATTGTTTCTTTGATTTTCTTAATGACCTCCTTGTTGACATTGACAATAAACACTGCAATAAAAATGGCTGGGTTAACATAATACTAACTGGACATATAAACACTGACTTGCTGTCCAATGACTCTGTAGCTAAAAAAACTAATGCTAATACTAGCTCAATTTAACTTAACATGTGTGATAAACGAGGCCACTAGAGAGGTCAATAGTGTAAAATCATGCATTGACAACTTAATAACTAACATGTCCCACTTTACATGCAGTGCATCAGTTCTGAAGCTTGCCATTTCTGACCACCATGCAATACAGCTATTGATAGAAGCTGAAAATCTTCATGTCAATAGAAAAGAGAAACAATATGTGACAAAAAGAATCATCAATGACAACGATGTTAAAAATTTCAACAGTTTGCTGAAAAGTTTACAATGGGGTGAAAAAAATAGCATTACCTTCAGTGATTTTTCGTCAGATTTTTATTATTGCTTCAATGTCATGCCCAGAAATGACCTTTACAGTAAATGACTGCAAAAAGATACAAAAAAATAACTGGATAAATCATGAAGTAAAAACAGCAAGAGAGAAACTTAGACTTTTCCAATATGCAATGATAAATAATAACAATAATAATAGACTAAAGGTAGAATTTAAGAACTATCAGGATTACTATAAAGATCTTCTGCTAGAAACTAAAAGTAAATATGTAGCCACAATGTTAAGAAACTGTACAAACACAGGTTTAGCTGTGTGGAAAGTAATAAATAGCTTTAAGGATTGTAAGGACAGATCAACAGGTGATTTTACTATAAAATATAAAGAGCATATCATGAAATGTCAATGTCAGATTGCAAATGTTTTTAATGAGTACTTTTTTTGTTGGAAAATCTGTGAATGACCATTTTAAGAATCTTCAACATAGATATAGGGGCATTCCAATCAAACAAAGCATATACTTGGCCCCAACCAATAGTAAGGAAGTCAAAAACATAGTAATGTCATTAAAAAATACAAAATCAGCAGGCTATGATGGATTGTCTATCAGTACACTGAAAATATGCATAGACCACATATCTGATGCCATGGCCACAGCAGTAAATGATGTTATTGCATCAGGTTCTTTCCCAGATAGTCTAAAGACAGCCCAAGTAACCCTGATTTACAAGAAAGGTGATAAATCTAAAATTGAGAACTACTGCCCCATCTCAATCTTATCTGCATTTTCTAAGGTAGTTGAGAAAGTTATTTATACTTCAATAATGACATTCCTGAGTCAACACAATTTAATATTTTAAAAATAAGAATGGCTTTATGAAAAACAAGTCAACATCAGTAGCAGCAGCACAATTAATAGACAAAATAATAACGGCCATAGAGTGCAAGGAGTATGTAACTGGAGTGTTCCTTGACCGGGAAAAAGCTTTTGATTGTGTCAACATGACCATATTACATGACAAGCTGTGGAACCTGGGTATCAGAGGAACTGGCTATCAGCTAATAAAATCGTATATGAGCAATAGAAAAAATTTGTCTTGCTTAAAATAAAGAGTGGGTCTTACAAATCTGAAATTACTGATATCAAATATGGAGTGCCTCAAGATTCTGTCTTGGGACCCCATCTTTTCTTGATTTATGTTAATGATATGAAGTATTGTTCTCCTAACTGTACAAAAACATTGTATGCAGATGACACATCAATAGTGTGTAAACACAAAGACTATGAGAGTCTGGAGGTACTGTGCAACAGTGTAACTAATGAAATAGTCAAGTATTTTAATGAAAGCTATCTAAATGTAAGTGCTTCAAAGACTGCAATGATGGAATTTAACACAAGGAAACAAATAGACTTTGACACGAAATTATCTATAGGAAATGACATTGTAAAAAAGGAAAAATGGACAAAGTTATTGGGAATTACAGTCCAGGACAGCCTTAAATGGGACATGCATATTGATTCCTTAGCATGTAAGCTGTTGAAGAATGTCTTTGCTATAAAAATAATTAGCAAATATTGTAAGGACATGTGTGTACTAAAAACTGCTTATCATGCCCTATTCTCATCAAACTTAAACTATGCTGTAGAAATATGGTGTGCAACAACTCAAGCCAACCTAAGCACATTATAAATACTACAGAAAAATGTTATAAGAATTATTTGCGGTGCCAAATCTCGAGAATCATGTCGGAATCTGTTCCAAAAATTAGGTGTGCCTACCTTTATAGGTGTATACATCTTGAAAGTTATATTGCTTGTGAAAACAATAAATCCAAATTTCAACTGTGACCTGCACCAGTACGATACAAGGTAAAAGTTCAAATACCATGTAAATAGCCACAGAACAGCTTTATATGAAAAAATGCACATCATGCGGGGCTGAAGCTAGCCAGTGCCCTATCAAAAAGTCTCACAACCCTTCCTACTAACAAATTAAAAGATCAGCTAAAAAGAATTCTAATTGAAAACCCTTTTTATTCCCTAGACGAGTATTATATCTGTATGAAAAGTGCTTCATAAGTATGTCAAGCTCATAGTTTTAAGTAATCTACAACTAATATAATGTTGATAAAAACAATATTTGTAATATTGTGATTGTATACTACCAAATGTAAAATCCATCAAAATATAAAATTTATTAATACAAACAAATGTTTAGTTTGTAATTTATAAACTGACATATTCAGAAGAATAATCTGTATGATGTCCTGAAACTGTATTATTTCTGGGGATTGTATTTGATTATTCAATGTTGAATAAGTATTATTATTATTACTTCTATTTTTCTCAGACCTTAGATCTGGTTAAAAATGGAAAGTGACGTGGACCTTCATCAAGCGTGACTTCCTTTTAACTGTATGGTATATGTTACATTGTATTTAGGAACTTTCGGGTTATTGAACACGTATCAATAATTACGGATTTCTGTAGTTGTATATATACATTTGGATGTAGCTGTATTGCATTGATTTACTGGTGGATATTGTGTGGTATGACTCCTGTAGTTGATAGTATAATCGGTATAATGTCAACTTTATCCTGATGCCACATGTCCTTGACTTCCTTAGCCAGTTGGATGTATTTTTCAATTTTTTTCTCCTGTTCTCTTCTGTATATTTGTTGTATTGGGTATGGATATTTCGATTAGTTGTGTTAATTTCTTCTTTTTATTGGTGAGTATGATGTCAGGTTTGTTATGTGGTGTTGTTTTATCTGTTATAATGGTCTGTTCCAGTATAATTTGTATTCATCATTCTCCAGTACATTTTGTGGTGCATACTTGTATGTGGGAATGTGTTGTTTTATTAGTTTATGTTTTATGGCAAGTTGTTGATGTATTATTTTTGCTACATTGTCATGTCTTCTGGGGTATTCTGTATTTGCTAGTATTGTACATCCACTTGTGATATGATCTACTGTTTCTATTTGTTGCTTGCAAAGTCTGCATTTATCTGTTGTGGTATTGGGATCTTTAATAATATGCTTGCTGTAATATCTGGTGTTTATTGTTTGATCCTGTATTGCAATCATGAATCCTTCCATCTCACTGTATATATTGCCCGTTCTTAGCCATGTGCTGGATGCGTCTTGATTGATGTGTGGCTGTGTTAGATGATACGGGTGCTTACCATGTAGTGTTTTCTTTTTCCAATTTACTTTCTTCATATCTGTTGATGTTATTATTATTATTATTATTGTTGTTGTTGTTATTATTAGAGTGAGGTAGTGGCCTACATTTTTGAGTATTTTCAATGTCATCATGTGGAGGTCATGTGATAATATTTAAGATCTGGGAGAGTATTCACGATAAATTAGTTGATAAAAGTATGGATGTGGAGACCAGGGATAGAGGCCAATTGTGTAAGATCTGTGCTGTAACAATGGCTCCCCAGACCATAGTGACTAGGTTTCTGGCATCCAGACCAGTCAAAAGACCCTTTGAGAAAATATACATTGACGTTGTAGGTCTCCTTTTGTGAACTAGGACACAATTTAAATATATAATACTTAGTGTTAATGGATATTTTTGGTTGGCAACGTTTTTTCCAACGATGGTAGCAACCAGTCAGTTGGCTATAAGAGAATTACAAAAAATATTTTTAATATTTTTGTACTGGGTTGGGCCACTGTCACAGATAATGGGATAATGTCTTTAAGTGCTGTTGCACTGGAATGGGAATCCAACATTGTACCATTAGTCCTTAGTACATAAACACTAACTGTATGGAATGAACTAATAGGAATCTTAGGGGATCGTTAATTGTGTATCATGGTCATGATCACACAAGGTGAGATAAGTTCCTGTGTTGTCTGATGATGGTTTTTAATTCTGTAAAGCATGAGGTACACAAGGCTACTTCTGCTTGATTGCTTCTTGTGTTTAAGTTCACTTATCATTTGACAATTTTACGATGAATCAACAATTTGGTACTGGAGAAACTTACTCCAACTCAGTTAATTGATAACTGAAAGTGTGATAAAATAATAACATTTGTAGAGCTCATGTCCAGGAGGCCGAACAGAACAATAGAGGGTGACAGCTGAGCCAATTCAAGATTGGTGATCTTTCAATGATTAAGAATTTCTGAGCCATGAGCAAGGTGGCTGACAAGGACACTGGCAAATTATTGGCTGGGGTCCTGGGGACTTCAGAAGACGTGAATTTTTTTAACTTCTGTCACATTATTGGTACAAGACCCAACTTCTGAGCAGCAAAAGAAGGTCCATCCTTCTCCAGTTGATCTGGTGCACAATTAAATGAAGTAAAGTAGAAGTGGCCTTAAGGCTCTGGGAACGAAGTATGTAAACGCTTACTCTTCAGTCCTTGGACCCTAGGGGTGGCTTAGTTGTAAAGGATATAACTGATACATGAATGTGTTGTTACAAATTTATGAGTAGATAATGAGAGTATGTTTATGTGTATTTTTAGTTAATTAGATAGCTAATTTTAGTTTAAGCAATATCTAATAGAAGAGGTACACATTTTGGAAGGGTTCCATATATCATTTTCCATTGAATCTTATAATTCCATACATTATAAGACTAAAAGGAGGGTGGAGAGTGTGGCAGTTTCGTGCACATTTTGGTTCTACCACTGATTCTACAGTCAGAAGGGAAGTGTTTTGGGTATCATCTACTGATAACTGATGGTGATCGTTGCCCACATAATGGAGCAGGAAACGCACAGTGGCTGTGGTGTGTGTGTGTGTGTGTGTGTGTGTGTGTGTGTGTGTGTGTGTCTAGTGGGATCTGGCCAGTGTACTGTGTATTGAGACTGTGGGAGTAGGTTTGCGGAAGGAGGAGTTTTTGCAGCAGACTGTTGTGCAACTTGGCTTTGAAGGTGACAAGTGAAACTTCATGTAGTAGTGACGAAAGTTTGTGCTGGAGATGATGAGAATGGCCAAGTATGGAAGGAAGAAGCTTTTGGTTATATTAGTTTGACTGATGATTAATTTCATTTAAAGCTGGAGTAATATGTTTTGAAATCCAGTTCTTATTGTGGCTGTTGTCTTAATAAATGTAGGGACAAAATGTGTTCTATGGCTACAAAGTACAGGATACTGAACTGTGATTGTACTCAGCTTTCTTCATGTGAGATCAGTGTCTTGAGCTCTATTCTGAATAATGGATGAAGACTGCTATGTTTGGAGCTTTTGGTTCAATAGTGGGACGTATCTTAAGCCCCTGGAGTGACTTGTACATAGTTGTTATTTTGAACAGCATTTACTTACGGGGTAGTTATTATGTTCCTTCCACATTTGCTGAATGTATTTGCCTTTGGTGACCTTGTGAACTGTATGTGCAACTGTGTGGCATTATGGTGTTTCAGTCCACTAGTCATTTAACAAATTGCTTTATATCGTAATTTGTAAGCTGGTATGTTAAGTGGGATTCAGTTGATAAGTTCACAGTAGTTTAAATGTGAAGGCACGATATTAATAGGAGTTCTTTTTTTATCTTGCTATCTAAATATTAACCTGCTTTCCCTTTGTTAGAGATTAATGATGAAACTGTATGCTATTGAAGGTTCATAGCACCACAGTGCATATAGCAGCAGCCAGAATTTTTTTATTTCTTTAAATGATAGGCAGAAATCTGAACTGAAAGTGTTCTACTAAAACACATACAAGAGTTTGAAGAGAAATCTGGAATAATTCGTGGTTATGAATGTTAGCTTGATGTACTCTTATTTCCCTATAAAATATGTAGATACACCCCATACTCCATATCGTAGGTGAGAAATATGGAAAATATTATATTGGGACATTAAAGAACAGTCAAAAAATCTGTACTGTAGTTTGCTCCTCGCTGTGTCAAAACGTGGAGGCAATGTACATTTATTACTGGATGACAAGCATTTGATAAGATTGTAGTTCCTGTCATACTGCAATTGGAAAACATTGAGTATCTGATTCATAGTTTTAACAGTATACGATTCCTAACAATCACAAATCTCTGTATCTCTTCTTGACAGATTGCTTTCTCAAGAGATTCCAGAAAAATACAGTGTTTCCATCTACACTGCCAGAACCTATAAGTTCAAACTATTGACATTCGGTCTGAATTTAAGTACTGTAATATCAAATGTGGCATTAGATACTGTACCTGCACCTGAGTTATTAGGAAGGGGGACTTCGTTGGTTGACTGCCTTCTTATAGTGTCACAAAAAGTGCATTATCATTTAGATTTGATATGACGATTTCTCAATAAATTACATGGTGTTGGGGTTAAGTCAGTCTTCAAACATTTAAGTTTTGACATAAAGAGAAAACATTTGTGGGACATTTAATAATACCATAAGATTTTTAAACAGCCCATCTAAAATAAGTGCAGTGGCTGATCTTTCAGCCCTGAGGAGAAGAAAACAACAATAAATGTTCCTTGGATAGGTATGATTTTATCATCATTTCATATTTAACCAGTTATTAAACAGAGAAGCTTTTTTATACTTGAGTAAGAAATACTCATATTGTACTGGTAGCAATATCGTCCGATGGCGTTTGATAACATATAGCTTTTCTTGGCGTTTCTATTTTATTTAACTCATAGCATATGTTTTATAGAGCATCTGCTCATGCTGTACAGGAGACATGTCAATTTTTGTAGTGTGGTTTATATACCACATTTTATTGTATAAGTTTCCCCCCTTGCAAATTACCCTCTTGTACGATTTTTCACCATTAAACAATTATTTCATTAATATCACACATAAATCCCTCTGCTAGTTAGTTCTTACTGGAGCAGCCTTCAAATGACTTGACAATGGACAACAATGGATACAGTGGTACTCTGCATAAAAATATTTCCACTGTCACAAAATACTATAAATTTAGAAAAGTGAACTTGCAGACGTATTTCTAGGTCAGTTTGTTACAAGTCATTGTAATATCGAAATATTCAAACTATGCAGCGAAATTTAAGTTAAATGTGTTATCTTACACCTTTAAAACTGGAGTGAAAGCTGTGGGAAGACATTTCTCCATTGATCCTAATTTAATACGGTACTGGCGGTGACAAAAAGATAAACTGATGTCTGCAAAGACATGTTCCAAATCTTTCCATGGGCTTAAAACTGGAAAATATCCCGAAATTGATATTGGCGTAATAGCTTATGTCAATGAACTTACAAATGATGTTTGTGCTGTCTCTTGCGAAATGATTCAGAACAAAGTTCACAAGATAGCTGCCACGCTCAACATTGACAGGAAGGATTTTAAAGCAAGCATTGATTGGATGATACATTTAATGACACAGCAAAATCTCAGTCTACGAAGGAGAATATGTTTGTGCCAGCGTTAATCTCGAGACTGCATAGATAAAGTAAGGAAATGCAGTCCGAAAACAAAGGAAGTAGGTTACAGTAGACTTGTACGCCCACTGCTTGAATACTGCTCACTGGTTGGGGGATCCATACCAGATAGGGTTGGTAGAAGAGATAGAGAAGGTCCAATTGAGAGCGGCGCGCTTCTTTACAGGATCATTTAGTAATCGCGAAAGCGTTATGGAGATGTCAGATAAACTCCAGTGGAAGACTCTGCAAGAGATACACTCAGTAGCTCGGTATGGGCTTTTGTGGAAGTTTCGAGAACGTACCTTGACCGAGGAGACAGGCGGTATATTGCTCCCTCCTACGTATATCTCGCGAGGAGACCATGAGGACAAAATCAGATAGATTAGAGTCCACACAGAGGCATACCGACAATCTTTCTTTCCACAAACAATACGAGACTGGAATAGAAGGGAGAACCGATAGACATACTCATGGTACCCTCCGGCACACACCGTCAGGTTTCTTGCGGAGTATGGATGTAGTTGTAGACGTAGATCGAGTTCCATCGTTACGTAATACAAGTGCGACAACAATATAACTATTTGCTCTCTCAGGCTGGTAACGCTGACCAGACGCCAGTGTTTTTTGATATGTCACACAACGCCATCGTTGCTCCAACTGGCTCAATAAATGTGCTTTGAAGACGACTGGGGCAGAAAAACTAAGATGCACAGTGATGATGTCCATTACAGCAGACAGCAATAAACTTCCACCGTATGCCATGTTTAAAAGTAAGACATTAACAAAGGAGACTACCTCACATGGAATTCACTTACGAGTTTAGGAAACGGGTTGGATGACAGCTGATTTGATGATGGGTTGGTTGTAGGAAGTCTGGGAAAGATGACCATGGGCATTATTACAAAAGAAGTCCCTTCTTGTCCTAGACAGTATCCAGGGTCACCTTGTGTAAGCTGTAAAGAAGAAAATTAAACGGATGAAATCCTATCCTGTCACCATCCCTGGAGGTTTAACGTCCATTCCTTGACCTTTAGTAGTTAGCATCAACAGATCTTTCAAAGAGCATCTTGGATGCCTGTATTCACATTGGATGGCGGTGGGATCTTAATGGCTGACTCCAGGAGGCAAGTTAAAGAAGTCACCAATACCGGCAACGTGCGAGTGGATAATCCGTGCATGGGAAAAATTAGTTTCAATGCTGTTAAGAAGAGTTTTAAAAAAACTTGAATATCTTGTGCTGTTGATGGTTCTGAGGACGACTTGTTGTGGAATAATGAAAACGAAGGAGAAGATATGTTTTCTGAGTCTGAAAATAGTGATGATAGTGATGGAAGCGAGTGCCAGGAAAGAGACAATGAAACAACACATTGCTACTCTTCATTATGGGCATGTATGTAGTATGAATCCAGCTCTTTTGTGTTAATTGAAAATAAATACCGGTAGGTAGCACTTTTTTCACAAATTACCATAAATATAACTTTTATCTATCTAACACATCGTTTCCTTTCCTCTATGAATTCCTATAAGCATCACTCTACTACTCGCATCATTCCCTCTCTAGTGTTTTAAAGAAAGTTTGTGGAGGAAAAGAAGGGTGAATTACGCGATAAAATACGGTAGTTACGTGATTCTCTAACGCATTTTTAGAAGCACAGTTTTATATTGAACATAGTAATATAATTGGACAATTTTTCCTATGATGGGCCAGTACTTAGTGTATAAATTTCCCAGACATTATTTTATGAATGCAATACGATATACAACATTATGATATGGCATAGTCACACTGTTCAGATTATCATCTCATAATGCATTAATTTCTCCTTAAAGTAGTAAAATGTGTCCACTGGGAGATCACATAGTTTTCCTTTAAATGAACATGTCTCTTTGGTCTGTATCTCGAAACCATTGGATTTATTGTAGATTTTCATTCTCATGTACATGGGGTCTGTGGTAGAGTTTTAAGCTGTGTTTTGGAAGTATGAAATTTTCTTTGTGTCTGGTGTTATACATACGTTTGAAATAGTTTTCTACAGTTACCTCAGGTCTACTGTGTAAAATGATGAAAGTCTCAAATATATACAGTTGAGGGACATATGCTTAGGTTCATGAGCAAAGGGTGACTAGATGTTTTGAGGGGAAAGCACGCTGTTTCTGATTATTCTTTTTTGAAGTAGCAAGGTTCTTGACACATCTGGAATACCATAAGAAATTATACTGTATCTAATTATGGGTTCCAATTAACTGTGATATATTACTTTCATACTGTTTATGTCTGTTACCCCAGATACTATGTTAACTGCAAATCCATAGCTTAGATTTTTGTCCAAGTTTAGTCACACGAAATTGATGGATGAGCTTCTTCCATAACTTGATACTTGTGTGTGATGATAATGTAACTGATTTTTGGTTGTATGCTTTTAAACAGTATCTTTCAAATTCAAGTTAAGGAATATTTTATTTCAACCAACCATCGAGGTGTTTAGTATGGAAATGAAGACACCCAAATTTTCTCTTGCATTCAATCATTCAGTAAGTTCTGAAGTTTCATCAGCAAACATGACTGGTTGAACAGTGATATTGAGAGGTAAATCACTTAGGTAAAAGAGAAACAAGATTGGTCCCATGCTTGAGCCCTGAGGGACTCCTTGTTAAACTGTATTACATTGAGATGCATAATTTATGGTATTAGATATTATGATTGTCCTTTGCTTCCTGTTTGTCAAATAAGACACAAGCCACAGCAGAACACTTCGTCAGATACCATACCTGTCTAGCTTATGAAGCAGCATGGAGTGATTGACTGAATCAAATGCTTTTGAAAGTCTGCAGCAGATACCTGCTACTTTATTGCTTTTCTCCAGGGATTTTAATGTGACCAAATATCAAGACACTTACACCATGTCTCCCATCGCTCAGTTTCCAGGAGATTCTACGTTGGAGTATTCTAACTATATAACATTAGATATTTAGTAAGATTATTGTCAATGTTATTTTTTGTGTTTGTGAAACAGGAATTGTATATTTCAATGGATTGTTTTATATCTGTTTGATGTTGTGGGAGAGAGCAGTAACATGTTGATGGCAGCATCTTCAATGCAGCCACCAAGCAGAGAGCTAAATGCTGGTCTTCACCATGTGAGGGTCATGATGCAGAAGAAGATCCTGTCGATATGCGTTATTGGACTCTGATTCAAATAAAATGAATGTGTTTAATCGTTTGTAACACACAAAAGAACGAATGATAAATGTTGGAAAAGAAACTGCAATGGTAGATAGTTCAGCTCTTGTCCTTGTCCTGACTGCTTACAATCAACATCAATGTTATTGTAAAGACTACATTCAAATAAAACACATTGCTGAAAGTGAGAAGTGGTTTATTTATCTGTTAAAGTGAGTATTTGTGAGGAAGAAAGTTATTTGCTTTTGAATCTGATTTCATTAGAAGAACACTGTTTTTTCTTCATGATTGAGTTTTTCTGAAATTACTACAGTTATTGCAATTCATAATGAATCAGCTATCGATATTTAAAGGCAAGAACAAAGATAATACACCAAGTGTCAACTTTGGAAAAGTCATGTAACTTTTGTGAAACTGATGTTTTGCAAGTGATTGAACTTTGGCGTCTCTCCACTTCTGAGCTTGCAGAAAATTAATTCAAATTTCGAGTAGTGTCCCTTCTAGAAGAGAAGTCTGAAATGGTCAGGCTGAGTTATTATATTTACCTGAATGAAAGTTTTCATCAACTGGGTGTTAGTTACAATGTCTATTGATGTTGCCTATTTAAGTAATAATATCCAATAAGGTGGGCGTGACGCTGCATGAGTAGCAGTTTTTTCAATGAATTCATCAATTTCATTCTTTTCTCTTTTGGAATCCATTTTAATTATTGAGAATAATACCATGTTTTCTCATAAAGTTTATGTGGGTAAGACTGAGAGGATAGAGATAGGACAGTAATATCCCATATCGTCTTTTGATCCCTTTTTCTGTTATTATTTTACCTCTGTGTACTTAAGTACATTAGGGATGTTGGCTTGTTCCAATGGTTGATTGATTATTTAAGGCGGAAGGTGTGATATTTTATCATACTCAAATTTAAATACTTTGCTGGCTAGCTGGTCCCTCCCAGCAGTGTTTTTGTTTTTTAAGGAGAAAACAGCATTTTTACATCTTTGGCTGAAACTTTACTAAATGTCGCAAAGGGGTAACTATTCCAGTCCAAGACAAAGAAATGTAGTGTGTTTTGATAAGTAATCGAATCTACATTAGATTTTGCTACATTTGTGAGAAATGTATTGAAGAATTGAGATGTCTGAACAGGGTTTACAACAGCACTGCTGTTTTGTTTCATTCTTGAAAGTTCCTTGTGGTCAACTGCTAAACCTGTATCAGAATTAATAAGAGGCCATACTGCCTTAGACTTATTCTTATGTCCTAAAATGAACTTATCATTTGACAATCTTTTGGCAGTTTCAACAACATTTTAAATATAACTTTGTAATGTCTCACACAGTTATTAAAACCAGGGTTTTTATTGTGTTCATCTCTTTATGTAACTCTCGTTTTCTCGCACTAGAAATTTTTAAGCCTGGAGCCATCACGTTTAATTTAGTTTCTACTTTTCTGTGCCAGATTCTAGGTGGAATAATTCACTGAATACCTCTAGTGAACTTCTCAGAAATATATCAAATTTGTCAGTACATGGTACATTATTATCTGTGGGCCGTTTTACAGCATCTCTCTTGTCATGTAACAGATTGAAATGCCCTCAAATATTTTCGTTCACCTATATATATATATATATATATATATATATATATATATATATATATATATATATATATATCTGGTATTCTGTTTATTGATAGTTGTTTTGAATGTGTGGCTTGGTGTGTGTATACTTCAAATTAGAAACATAGAGGGCAAGACTATAATTTGTACTACTGGGTTCCTGAGTCACATTTTGTCTGACTGGGAATAGGCTTATTGATGATGATGATGTGTGACGAGGGCCTCCCGTCGAGTAGACCGCTCGCCTGGTGCAAGTCTTTCGATCTGACGCCACTTCGGCGACTTGCGCGTCGATGGGGATGAACTGATAATGATTAGGACAACACAACACCCAGTCCCTGAGCGGAGAAAATCTCCGACCCAGCCGGGAATTGAATCCGGGCCTTTAGGAGTGACAGTCTGTCGCGCTGACCACTCAGTTACCGGGGGCGGACAATAGGCTTATTCTACTAGTCTGATGGAGACACTTGTGACAGTGTGCCGTGTAAGAAGTTTCATTACTACTTAGCTGGAAAACACACAAAGATGTATTGTGACCACAATGTGCTTAGCTTCTTATTATGTTGCAAACTGCTACATGCCAGGCTGGTCAGGTGGCTCTTCGCCCTACAAGAGAATCTAGTTTTGAAATTTTAGACATAAAGGCTTTCTCATGCACACAGCAGGCCTGGAAAAGTTATAGTATAGTAGTGAGAAAACATCTGATTTTGAAGTTACGCTAATGAAGCATGTAACTCACAATATACATAAATGATCTTGTGGATGACATCGGAAGTTCACTGAGGCTTTTTGCAGATGATGCTGTGGCATATTGAG
The DNA here is from genome assembly GCF_023864275.1 of Schistocerca cancellata. NCBI lineage: Eukaryota > Metazoa > Arthropoda > Insecta > Orthoptera > Acrididae > Schistocerca > Schistocerca cancellata. The sequence goes on from NC_064626.1 coordinate 104,477,616, forward strand.
AGGTTGTTACAATGGAAAATTGTACTGAAATGCAGGAGGGTCTGCAGGGAATTGACGCATGATGCAGGGAATGGCAATTGAATCTCAATGTAGACAAGTGTAATGTGCTGCGAATACATAGAAAGAAAGATCCCATATCATTTAGCTACAATATAGCAGGTCAGCAACTGGAAGCTGTTAATTCCATAAATTATCTGGGGTACGCATTAGGAGTGATTTAAAATGGAATGATCATATAAAGTTGATCGTTGGTAAAGCAGATGCCAGACTGAGATTCATTGGAAGAATCCTAACGAAATGCAACCCAAAAACAAAGGAAGTAGGTTACAGTACGCTTGTTCACCCACTACTTGAATACTGCTCAGCAGTGTGGGATCCGTACCAGATAGGGTTGATAGAAGAGATAGAGAAGATCCAACAGAGAGCAGCACGCTTTGTTACAGGGTCATTTAGTAATCACGAAAGCGTTACAGATATGATAGATAAACTCCAGTGGAAGACTCTGCAGAAGAGACACTCAGTAGCTCGGTATGGGCTTTTGTTGAAGTCAAGCAGTCAAGCAGTATATTACTCCCTCCTACATATATCTCGCAAAGAGACCATGAGGATAAAATCAGAGAGATTAGAGCCGACACAGAAGCATACCGACAATCCTTCTTTCCACGAACAATACGAGACTGGAATAGAAGGGAGAACTGATAGAGGTACTCAAGGTACCCTCCGCCACACACCGTCAGGTGGCTTGAGGAGTATGGATGTAGATGTAGATGTAGAAAATACTACAATAACCTGGCTCGATCACAAAATGCTGATCCTGTGTGGTAGTATGTCAGAAAATAATTTCCACAGAACGCCACTGTAAAGCTTTGTGTCCATTAGAGGACACACAAAAGGACATATTGTTTTATCAGTAAAATCCGCAAACTGAACATGTTGTGTGTGTGTGTGTGTGTGTGTGTGTGTGTGTGTGTGTGTGCACCATATGTGGGATCCTTTCAGTATAGAAAAGTATCCAAAAAAGATTGGCACTTACTGTTAGCTTTCAAATATGAGATGGGAGATGCAACAGCTTATTAAGAATTGTGTTTTTGTCAGAAAGCGAAGCCATCAGAGAAATTCTGTAAAGAAGGATTAAATCCTATACTTTCTGAAAAGCCTTTAGAAAGTGGCTATAGATGTATGTGAGCAATTTCTGAGTGGTCATGGAGGAGTAAAGTATATAGTTGCTCTCTACGACATATTCTCAATGTACATGAAGTACTATTATTTTAAGAATTTTACAAGTGCTCCAATAATCAAAAGAATTATACTGGATGATACTCTGAAATTTGGCATCCCACTTTCAGTTCATTCAGACAATTCAAATAACTTTACTAATGCATGCTGGAAACGTTTCCTGCAGGAATGGGGAGTTGAGCAAGTATTATTATCACAATACCGTCTGGGAGATAACCCCGTTGAGAGAATCTTAACAGAATTTAATAGATCTATCAGAATGTACTTTCCAACAGGCAAAGTAACTGGGTGAGCTATTTTGTACTATTTGAAGAAACCATGAACAGCTTGTTACAAGTGGTTACATACAGCATGTCATTTGAGTCACTGAATCTGAGGATAATAATTATGTAAACCCACTACCAGAATGAAAATTCTTGCTTGGAGAATGTACATCAGGCTATGGTCACTCTTACAGAAAAGGCACACCAAAGAAGATATCAATTTGACAACAAGCCCTCTAAGGCACAGAAATGTTGTATGAGAGACAAAGTGCTTGTAACAAACCAAAAAAATCTTTTCTCACCAGAAATAAAAAACTGGCAATTATTGTGTAGTGGTTAATTTGTCATTGGGAGAATACCTCACTTTAATGCATATTTACTATGTTTTCCCAGACCTCTAAAGGTAAACTCTCTCTATTCTCATCTGGTTGTGAAAAAAATATTTTCAATGATTGTTTTCTTAGTATAGGTATAGTCGATAAAAACACACACAATACTACTTTGATAAAGTGTGCCAACGAAAACATGAATTCTGAAATATGGCATATATTGATACCTAGTATACAGGGTGTTACAAAAAGGTCAGTATGTACTGTACTTCCTCGATTCACCGCCAGTTGGCCCAATTGAAGGAAGGTAATGTTGACTTCAGTGCTTGTGCTGCCATTCAACTCATTGCTCTACAGTACTAGCATCAATCACATCAACAGGTTAGTGTTCATCACGAACGTGGTTTTGCAGTGAGTGCAATGTTTACAAATGCGGCGTTGGCAGATTCCCATTTGATGTATGGATTTGATGTATATCCATGGTGCAGTACATTTGTATCGAGACAGATTTTCAGAACGAAGGTGTCCCGACAGGAAGACGTTCGAAGCAGTTGATCGGCGTCTTAGGGAGCACGGAACATTCTAGCCTATGACTCGTGACTGGGGAAGACCTAGAACGACGAGGACACCTGCAGTGGACGAGGGAATTCTTCGTGCAGTTGACGATAACCATAATGTCAGCGTCAGAGAAGTTGCTGCTGTACAAGGTAACGTTGACAACGTCACTGTATGGAGAGTGCTACGGGAGAACCAGTTGTTTCCGTACCATGTACAGTGTGTGTAGGCACTATCAGCAGCTGATTGGCCTCCACGGATACACTTCTGCGAATGGTTCATCCAACAATGTGTCAATCCTCATTTCAGTGGAAATGTTCTCTTTACGGATGAGGCTTCATTCCAAAGTGATCAAATTGTAAATTTTCACAATCAACATGTGTGGGCTGACGAGAATAAAAAAAATGGTTCAAATGGCTCTGAGCACTAAGGGACTTAACTTCTGAGGTCATCAGTCCCCTAGAAATTAGAACTACTTAAACCTAGCTAACCTAAGGACATCACACACATCCATGCCCGAGGCAGGATTCGAACCTGCGACCGTAGCGGTCGTTCGGTTCCGTACTGTAGCGCCTAGAACCGCTTGGCCACTGCGGCCGGCTGACGAGAATCCGCAAGCAATTGTCCAATCACGTCATCAACACACATTTTCTGTGAAGGTTTGACAGGCAGTGTTTGTGATGTCTTGATTGGTCCCCATGTTCTTCCACCTACGCTCAATGGAGCACATTATCATGATTTCATACGGGATACTCTACCTATGCTGCTAGAACATGTGCCTTTACAAGTACGACACAACGTGTGGTTCACGCACGATGGAGCTCCTGCACATTTCAGTCGAAGTGTTCGTACACTTCTCGACAACAGATTCGGTGACCGATGGATTGGTAGAGGCGGACCAATTCCATGGCCTCCACGCTCTCCTGACCTCAACCCTCTTGACTTTCATTTATGGGGGCATTTGAAAGCTCTTGTTTACGCAACCCCGGTACCAAATGTACAGACTCTTCGTGCTCGTATTGTGGACGACTGTGATACAATACGCCATTCTCCAGGGCTGCATCAGCGCATCAGGGATTCCATGCGACAGAGGGTGGATGCATGTATCCTCGCTAACGGAGGACATTTTGAACATTCCCTGTAACAAAGTGTTTGAAGTCACGCTGGTACGTTCTGTTGCTGTGTGTTTCCATTCCATGATTAATGTGATTTGAAGAGAAGTAATATAATGAGCACTAACATGGAAATTAAGCTTTTCTGGACACATGTCCACATAACATCTTTTCTTTATTTGTGTGTGAGGAATGTTTCCTGAAAGTTTGGCCATACCCTTTTGTAACACCCTGTATACTAGGTATCAATATATACCATATTTCAGAATTCATGTTTTCGTTGGTACACTTTATCAAAGTAGTATTGTGTGTATTTTTATCGACTATACCTATACTAAGAAAATAATCATTGAAAATATTTTTTTCACAACCGGATGAGAATAGAGAGAGTTTATCTTTAGAGGTCTGGGAAAACATAGTAAATATGCATTAAAGTGAGGTGTTCTCCCAATGACAAATTAACCACTACACGATAATTGCCAGTTTTTTATTTCTGATGAGAAAAGATTTTTTGTGGTTTGTTACAAGCACTTTGTCTCTCATACAAAATTTCTGTGCCTTAGAGGTCTTGTTGTCGAATTGACATCTTCTTTGGTGTGCCTTTTCTGTAAGAGTATATAAATGTATTGACTGAATCATTCTGGAACCATCCCCTAGGCTGTGGCTAAGCCATGTCTCCGCAATATCCTTTCTTTCGGGAGTGCTAGTTCTGCAAGGTTCGCAGGAGAGCTTCTGTAAAGTTTGGAAGGTAGGAGATGAGGTACTGGCAGAAGTAAAGCTGTGAGTACCAGGCGTGAGTCGTGCTTCGGTAGCTCAGAAAGGCAAAGGTCCCGAAGTTCGAGTCTCGGTCGGGCACACAGTTTTAATCTGCCAGGAAGATTCAAATGTATTGACTGTGTAGGATCCTTCCCACTCGTCTAATATGTGGTGCCTAGGAATCCCATCTTTCAGATAGTCCCACAGTCAGAAGTCACACGGATTAAGATCAGGTGATCGGGATGGCCAGGCTGTAGGGAAATGGTGGCTGATAATTCTAGCATTTCCGAAATGGCGCCTCAGCAGCTGCTTAACTGGATTTGCAACGCGCGGAGGTGCGTCATCTTGTATAAAAATAATCCCACCCACACATCCACGTTTTTGTAGAGTTGAAATGAAGTGGTTGCACAAAAGACACTCATAGCACTTACCAGTGACGGTACAGGTAACGGTACTGGAAGCACCTATGTCTTCGAAAAAATAAGGCCCTACGATAAATGATGCGATAAACCCACACCACACAGCGACTTTTCAGGATGAAGTGGTACTGGGTGATTTGCGTGTGGATTTTCCGTTGCCCATATTCGACAGTTCTCTGTATTGACATATCCTGTTAGATGGAAGTGGGCTTCATCTGTCCACAAAATTTTCCCTGGCCAATCATTATCCACTTCCATGCGAGCAAGAAATTCTAAAGCAAAGGTCTCTATTGCTGGCAGGTCGACAGGCAGCAACTCGTGCACTTGGGTAATTTTGATGGATATCAGAGAAGGATGTTTCTTTGGATTTTACTCACCATACTCACGGGAATGTTCAATGTTCGGGAAATTCTCCATGCACTACACGTGTGCACATCACCACTCGTCTCCTACTGCACTTCTGTGGCCACTGCTTCCACTGACATTGAATCAATTCGTTTCCTCCCTCTACCAGGCTGCACATCAAAAGAATCCGTATTTTCGAATATCCGAATCATTATCTCCAGATCACGGCAGTCATCGGACCAACGCCTTTTTTCAAACCCTTCAGTGTCCGGAACTTTTGCAGAGCGACGTGTGCACAGTCATCATTCTTATAATACAGCTTTACAAGCAAAGCGCGATACTGCATTGAGACAGTCATACAGAACGTCTCAGACGCGAAAGGAGGAAAAGCCATCTACCTGGCGTGTTTATACCAACTTCAATGCATCATGCGCATGACAGCTGCTTTCATTTCCATATTCTGACACATACGGCCCCACCTATTGATCAATTTTCACACTATTTTTTTTCTTCTGTCATACGTTTCCCCTTCTCCGATAATATTCCGTTTTAATTTGACGTCATTCTGACCAATTCTGTTATTTCTACAGCGGTCTGAAAGGTTAACTTTAATTATAATCATCCTGAAATACAGGGTGCCTATGAGGCTGTTTTTGCGGGTCGCTAGACGACAATTCAAACAAATCATATTAACGGAGTTTATTACAGTAAATTAAATTAATAATACTTAACTTTGCGTATTCACAAACCTGTGTCGCAAGCAAATGGTGACATGCAAATAATTAATGTCAATGCATGCAAAAACAACTCAGTTCATAAGTCACTGCCGTTGCGTTTGTATGTCGGCTCTTCTCCCAATGCCCCCAAGCTAGGCGGCGCGGCGCTTATATTCTCTTCATGCAGACGCCGTTCCAGTCATGGTGTCGTCCTAGTCAGCGAACTATCGTCTGACGCCGTCGCACAGCCCTCTTTGCTCTTCCGTTCTTCATCATCGTGCCGGCACTTGTTGTTCCGCCAGAACAGACTGAATGTAAATTGTAACATGGATTGCCTTGTGGGATACAATTCTTAATCAATATTTATCTTGTGACCTAACAAGAACGTCTGATATGTATACACAAATCAGAAAAGTTTTTTGTCTCCTTGGTTTCCAGAACTCCTGAAGATAGACGTTGACTGTGGGTATTGTATCACAGACACAGTCCCTTTGACTGTTCAGAGATGTCACTAAACCCACCCAAACATGCAGACAACCAGGCATGAATAGCGCCTATTAGCCGGAGGGGGTCCGACAGCCGATCAGTTCCAACCAGGGGACAATCTGGATCAACAGTGCCTTGATGAACTTCTGGAGAGTATGCCACAACGAATACAGGCATGCATCAATGCAAGAGGACATGCTACTGGGTATTAGAGATACCAGTGTGTACAGCAATCTGGACCACCACTTCTGAAGGGCTGACTGTATGGTGGTACGACATGCAATCTGTGGTTTTCATGAGAAATAAAAAGGGCGGAAATGATGTTTATGTTGATCTCTATTACAATTTTCTGTACAGGCTCCAGAACTCTCGGAACCGAGGTGATGAAAAACTTTTTTTGATGTGTGTATATGGCAACGAGAAAAAATTTCTGGTCAAGATGAAACAATAAGAGAAATTTTATGTGAAAGCATACAAGTTTGTGTAAGCCTAAGTCTCTTTTGTGACTTGGTGTCAATTTTAGCGGTTAGCAGCAATATTTAGTGAATGCGAGAATACTAACAGAAATGTCAACATATGTGCATATATGTGTGTAATCCTTTTTGCTGTAACTGTAACTAAACTCCGTCTGAACACACCACGAAAGCCTAACTGGCAGACTGGCAGCCATGTCATCATCAGCCCACATGAGTCACTGGATGCGGATATGGATTGGCATGTGGTCAGCACTGTGCTTTCCCAGCCTTATGTCAATTTATGAGGCTGGAGCCGCTAGTTCTCAATCAAGTAGCTCCTCAGTTTGCCTCATTATGGCTGACCTTGTCAACAGCGCTGCGCAGACTGGATTGTCACCCATCCAAGTGTTAGCCTAACCAACAGTGCTTAACTTCAGTGATCTGATGAGAACTGATGTTATCACAGCGGCAAGGGCGTTGGCATAGGAATTCTACTTATATCAAATTATGGTTTGCAGTGGATGCAAGGAAGTCATTTTCTGTTTTTTATTCGATAAATGATAGGATGGAAGTGAAATATGGACGATAAATAATTTGGACAAGAAGAGAATAGAAGCTTTCGAAATGTGGTGCTACAGAAGAATGCTGAAGATTAGATGGGTAGATCACATAACTAATGAGGAAGTATTGAATAGGATTGGGGAGAAGAGAAGTTTGTGCCACAACTTGACCAGAAGAAGGGATCGGTTGGTAGGACATGTTCTGAGGCATCAAGGGATCAGCAATTTCGTATTGGAGGGCAGCGTGGAGGGTAAAAATCGTAGGGGGAGACCAAGAGATGAATACACTAAGCAGATTCAGAAGGATGTAGGTTGCAGTAGGTACTGGGAGATGAAGAAGCTTGCACAAGATAGAGTAGCATGGAGAGCTGCATCAAACCAGTCTCAGGACTGAAGACCACAACAACAACAAATGATAGGATATAAGCATCGAGGTTCTTTCTTTGTGTTTATGTTCGTTACAAATTGATAAGCCAGAAGTAAAGCTCAGCAGAGACCTATGTATATGAAAGCAATTAGCTGAATTTTAAACACTGAAGTTTATTTACATTGACTTGTGTTTGGTTAGCATGTACTTAGAGTTCTTGCCCTTGACGATGATATTTCAGTCGCTCTGAGACACATGATATTATGACAGAAAATGCTGAGCTTCGGTGTGTGTGTGTTTCCCTTTATAGATAAGGAACAAGTTCTGGTACACAAATGCACACCGTGAGTGCTTCAATAAAGCAAAAGTAATGTTCTTTTCACGGAATTGCTAGACCAATGTGTGAAAATGGTACAATTTTGATGAAGAAGGGATGCTGTACACTAGCTTAGTTTAGTTGTTAGTCATTATGATAACACTTTGCACTATTTTTAGACAGTCATTCAAGAAGCCTGAGTTTCCCGTGTGGTTCGGGGGGCTGCAGTCTCAAATATGTGGCTTTGCTTGGATGCAGTGCAAGTTAATCTGACATGTTTCACAGAATGCTAATACACACAAACTGAGCATTAACTGAATAGAACGCTTGTGAATCGGAAGTCAGCATAACTCATGTTATGTGGACAGAAACTAAGAGCAATGTATGCTTAAAAGTTTTTGTAATAAGTCACTTACCTTTAGTCAGCAACATGAACGGTTCGTGGAAGACCTATGACTGTACATGTGTGATGAGTGCTGGCATCTCCAAGAGTATGAATCTTGGTAGTGTCAAGCGGAACATCCACAAAAAAACCACATTAACATTTGGAAAAAATATTACGATACTAAGAATGCAACTGCTATTGAACTGGAAATTAGATAGTCCCAGACAGTACTATTGCTGACAAACTGGGTGAAATGGACACCGGAGCTGCGTTAATACAGAAATTTAAATAAATATGTGCAACAGACTTCAAAGACGCTGTATCTTGTGCTTGAAGAGTATGTAACACTTACAAACGTGTGGTTAGAATCATGATACGTCTATCATGTCAGCTGTCGAACTTTGTGAAAAAAAATATACAGAAAATATACAGGAACCACTGGAAAGCACAGTATCTATTTACGCTGCTCCCTCCAGAGTGTTACATGGTCTTAATAATGTTTGTTATAAAATCTTTGTGCCTCTGCCTCCATCAATAGTGACTGCTCAGACTAATATTTTTTGTGAGTCTTGAATTCAGGGATACAATTATGTGTCGTGTTTTTGGAATTTTTGTAGTAAAATTGTTACATGAATGCTGCTGTCTGAAGTCCTGGATGGCGATTTCAAGATAGTGGACATGAGATCTCTATAAAGGGCTCTTTCCTAAACCAGATACACAAACAAACAAGCCTTGGCTGACTGACTTAGCTTGAGATAAAGCTCCACATTTAAAAAATGTTTAAATGCTTCTGACCTACAAGGAATGAATGTATTTAAGTTTACGTTGACAATTCTGTCCAACTTCAAAACTTCGTAATTTATGTCGATCAAACCTATCTGTGATCCATACTAATGATGTTTATGTATAATGTACTTTTTGTAATCATGTATGTTCACATTCTCATCTGTTAAAATCCTATGTATTATGCTGTGTCTGACCCTGTCCATTTAATTAGTAAGCTGAAAGTCCCATCTGTAAATCAACACTCTATGCAGAACTTTTTCTATAGGACTAATACTAGTCACCTTTAACATGAGATAAAGGCTCTGCTTGCGGTTTGCTTCTCGTTTCCCATGGGCCATGAATGAAAGGTGCAGTAGTCTGTATTACTGAACTACAGTGTACTGAATCATCTCTTTACACATATTTCAACTGAATTCTTTACACCACAACACAAATTTTCTATACTATATAGACAGCATTGTTGATTAAGAATGATAATTTTTAAAATTGTAGTTTTCAGTTTCTAATATATGTTTTTGTGTGGCCGAGTTTGAGCAAGATTTCACTCTACACAACCAGAGGCCACCAAGAAGACAACATAAAGAGTGAAGTGACGACAATAATCCAGTAACAGTATACCGCATTGAGGAAGAGCTGAATTTGATCTCAATGGTAGCAGCTATCTGAGACATGAACTTGAGGAATATTGCGATAGGATTTTGGCCTGCATCCGTACAAAGGTATTGACTCAATGGTTGAAGCCATTAATGTAGGGGGAATATGATTAACATTTGGAGTCATCATGTGTGACAATGTGTTCAAAGCCGTGATGGACATTTCCATGATGTTTTGTTCAGAACAGAACTGCAATGTCTGATCTTCAAAATAGAGCACGATTTACTTTCATACATCGAGTGTTTTTTTAGTTTTCAAATTTTCAAAAGAAGTGAAAGACCCTTTATAAAGCTTCACTTGAATACTGTATTTTTTATTGACATAGATTTATTCAGTTTTAAACCGAAACATAACTCTTACCTTATTCCTTCCTACACAGGCAACTTATTTCACCAAAGAAGCATAATATTCCATCTTCAAAAGTAAAAATGTATTATAAATAAAAACTCCTCTGTAATTCAAAGGTGAGTGAAGCCTTCTGCCACAACATACTTTAAAGAGAAATAATTTTTATTTTTAAAACTGGTAATGTGGAGAAAGCAAATGAAACTGGAATGGTGGCAGTGTAGTGATTCGAGAATTTCAGTTGCAAATTCTAGAACCACTCAGTCTTCTACCATCTCGAACACACGATATTCTGGATATGAGTGTGAGATGGTAGAGTCCTAATCCTACCTACTGTGCCTCACATGTTTGTGTGTGCAGGTTTAAAATCAGTCACAGGAAGAAAGTAGACACGGCGGACGAACGGCACCAACAAGTACCTGTCGGGCAATCCATAGATGTTTCAGTGACTGTGTAAGGAAGAACCATGGAGCTCATATGCAGCTCTGTGCTTATTGTGTCATTGACTATTGTTATTAAAACACGGTCAGTTGAAAAAGAACTCTTGAAAACTCTTTATGTAACCTTGCTATAGGCAAGACTTATGTTCTGATCCATGTTAATTATAGTTATGGTATCTAGGCCAACCTTCGTTTAACTGTAAATCAATTTGTTTCTGACATTCGGTTGTACGAGAGACTTACAGGAAGTTACATATTTATGTGGAAAGTGAGAGTTTCATTGTGTATCGAGGGAAAATACATCGTTAATTGACGAAAAGTAAAGTTTGTATGTCTACTTATTTCGTAAGTAGAATGAGTCTAAAAATTTCTGTACCTAGCGTTATTCGACCGAAAAAAGCCAAGAGAGTTTCCAGCAGCCGGCTAGTCAGTAAAGAAGATTGGCTGCAATTTCCAAGTAAGTCATCTCGTAAAGAAGTGGAAGGTGGTTTGGGGGATTAAAACGATATAACCCACATCCACACTCACACTTTAAGTCGTTAGAATGTTAGAGCAGAAACGTTTACAAGTAAAAATTTCTTTCACCATTCGGAGTTTTGTAGCGTTTCAATGAAAAAATATTTAAAACTGATACTTTACAAAGAAAATTTTGTCTTTGGTCTAGACGTATATGCCTGCTACACCAGAGATGCGCTGTGCTCAGTTTAAATCCGCACTTTTTTCCTCGGTGACCTCCTTCTTATAAAAGGAGATGAAATAAATTTTATTAGATCTTCACATACTGGCATAGCAAGTCTTGAATACTTGTAGTGAGCTGTTCTGTCACCATTTTCATGTACTGAAATGCAGGTGAATAAAATGTTTATTCTGGGGAGAACTATAGTCAGCGCTGGTTTTATTATTTCATTATCTATGACATAACCACTAATCGAGATACATGCTGCTGTGTGAAACTTTTTACTTGTTTCAATGAAGAAGCAGAGCACATGCAGTAAAAAGGAACTCATTATAGTGTGCTATCTCTTTCTGAATAAATTGTAACTAGTGCTGACAGACTTTCATTATCTTTCATTTCTATGAATGTAACCGTTTATTCTGTTGTTTTTTTTCGTTTTGTCAAAGATAGAATTTCACATTTTCAGTTCAATATACATGCAAGTAACAGGACCCAACAGAAAAGGTCTGAAATATTAGAAAAGAGAAAAGATATTAATAAACTTGAAGCAGTAAAATGTGAACCACTGATGGAGCAAAGTATGCCGAAAATTCCGCTAGAAACATCGCCTTTTCCTGATGACTGGTGTAAAATGATACACAAGGATGAATTTATAAAAGTTCTGCAAGAAGAAAACAGTGTCATGTTGCTTAAAACAAGGGATTTAGTAGCACTAGCAAATCATTGTGTACAAGTAACAGTGGAAAATTTGAGTTATGATGCAGATAAAAACATGCTATTTGTTATTACTTTATTACTATATGTGCATCGTTTACCAGTCATGACTGTATGAACTACTTCAAGATTACCTGTGTACATACGAGTTTTTGCAATTTTTCATACAACATATAAAGAAAATTATTTGCAATAAGGACATGTATAATAGAAGAAAACAACATTATTTTGTCTACTTACTTTGATCACTGTTGACAAATTCTCCAATAGAGTAGAATGGTTGGTCTTTCAAGTCCTGTGCTGTTTTTCTTGTGAATAATCCTGACCGCAAATATTGCAATTCTTGAGGCAGTGTGTTGGACATTTTCAAAGCAACCCTTGGAAAACTATCTTGTGTTCCACACACTCGACAGTTTGGTATTTCAATGTTTCTCTTGATGTGGGTGTCATAATTATGTACCGGTATTTCTTGCTCCTTGGTGAAAGCTGCTTGGTTAGCTTTCAAACGGCCTACAGACGATCTGATTTGGACAGGCGGTGGGGTGGGTTTGGTCAGGCCAGGCTCATTGTCACGTCATGCATAGCTGTGTTGGCTGATTGACCTCTTGCCGGTTCCTTGTTAGGTGGCCGCGCCACCTGACCAACCAATAGCCTGACTGTATCTGACAGTCTGTAGCAATGTTGTATGATAACGCTCGTGAGTTGCATTTTGGTCTTTACCGCGAGAATGTCGTTCATACGTGCAACATAATCCTCACTGTTGCTGTTCAGTGACAAGTCATTATGGCGTTCTTAGAACATCAAATGTTTGTATGATACTTCTGATAAGCAGTATAACAACAATTATATCAGAAATCAGACCTTACAAATCCCTAGAGAGAACTAAAAACACAGATGAAGGAAAAACGCAGCGTTACACGCAAGAAAAGACATGCTACGAATATACAGGGTGTTTAAAAAATGACCGGTATATTTGAAACGGCAATAAAAACTAAACGAGCAGCAATAGAAATACATCGTTTGTTGCAATATGCTTGGGACAACAGTACATTTTCAGGTGGACAAACTTTCGAAATTACAGTAGTTACAATTTTCAACAACAGATGGCGCTGCAAGAGATGTGAAAGATATAGAAGACAACGCAGTCTGTGGGTGCGCCATTCTGTACGTCGTGTTTCTGCTGTAAGCGTGTGCTGTTCACAACGTGCAAATGTGCTGTAGACAACATGGTTTATTCCTTAGAACAGAGGATTTTTCTGGTGTTGGAATTCCACCGCCTAGAACACAGTGTTGTTGCAACAAGACGAAGTTTTCAACGGAGGTTTAATGTAACCAAAGGACCGAAAAGCGATACAATAAACGATCTGTTTGAAAAATTTCAACGGACTGGGAACGTGACGGATGAACGTGCTGGAAAGGTAGGGCGACCGCGTACGGCAACCACAGAGGGCAACGCGCAGCTAGTGCAGCAGGCGATCCGACAGCGGCCTCAGGTTTCCGTTCGCTGTGTTGCAGCTGCGGTCCAAATGACGCCAACGTCCACGTATCGTCTCATGCGCCAGAGTTTACACCTCTATCCATACAAAATTCAAATGCGGCAACCCCTCAGCGCCGCTACCATTGCTGCACGAGAGACATTTGCTAACGATATAGTGCACAGGATTGATGACGGCGATATGCATGTGGGCAGCATTTGGTTTACTGACGAAACTTATTTTTACCTGGACGGCTTCGTCAATAAACAGAACTGGAGCATATGGGGAACCGAAAAGCCCCATGTTGCAGTCCCATCGTCCCTGCATCCTCAAAAAGTACTGGTCTGGGCCGCCATTTCTTCCAAAGGAATCATTGGCCCATTTTTCAGATCCGAAACGATTACTGCATCACGCTATCTGGACATTCTTCGTGAATTTGTGGCGGTACAAACTGCCTTAGACGACACTGCGAACACCTCGTGGTTTATGCAAGATGGTGACCGGCCACATCGCATGGCCGACGTCTTTAATTTCCTGAATGAATATTTCGATGATCGTGTGATTGCTTTGGGCTATCCGAAACATACAGGAGGCGGCGTGGATTGGCCTCCCTATTCGCTAGACATGAACCCCTGTGACTTCTTTCTGTGGGGACACTTGAAAGACCAGGTGTACCGCCAGAATCCAGAAACAATTGAACAGCTGAAGCAGTACATCTCATCTGCATGTGAAGCCATTCCGCCAGACACGTTATCGAAGGTTTCGGGTAATTTCATTCAGAGACTACGCCATATTATTGCTACGCATGGTGGATATGTGGAAAATATCGTACTATAGAGTTTCCCAGACCGCAGCGCCATCTGTTGTTGAAAATTGTAACTACTGTAATTTTGAAAGTTTGTCTGCCTGAAAATGTACTGTTGTCCCAAGCATATTGCAACAAACGGTGTATTTCTATCGCTGCTCGTTTAGTTTTTATTGCCGTTTCAAATATACCGGTCATTTTTGAAACACCCTGTATAATCAAGACGGCACAGTCATTACTTTCAACTGACAAAAGAATCTGAGATATATGTGCGGGTTGTTGGCCCACAGCTACGAGAATGAACAGTATTGCAGAAAAATTAATATCTGATGTAATTTTTTATGGAAAATTAGGAAATCACACTTTATGAATCATCGATTGCAAATTTTAGTGGTATCATTCCGTACCATCACTGTCGCCTTCATCGTCATCACCAAACAAGTACAGACACCGTTGTTCCAGCTGTATTTGCAACACACAGTGCCCTCAGTTATTTCAAATATATACATTTATGGTGCGCAATGTAAAACAGAAGATCAAGAATCTGAAAGCAATGCATATGTAGTGAGTCAGTTCTTTGTATTTGAGAATACTGGCGACATCAAAATGCTTTTTTACATGAAACAAATTCTAAGTACGTAAACAATTTACATTCTCAGAAAGTGTTTTCTTTACCTAAACGTTTTTCCTCAGAATTTTGCATAGTGATTCACATGTTTCAGGGATTTCTTCTGAAAGTAGCTGTTGAGAGATTGTAGCACTGTATTTAAGATCTGCATAGTCTCTCGCAGCAGTCAAAAACCTTGAAGTTGCCACCAGACTTTCTTCAGCATGACACCGATCTGCTTTCAAATCAATGGAACCACCAAGCGTAGCAGTGTTCTGAATCTGTCTAGTCCATTCTTAGATAATTAACGAAAACCGTCGGTATCCACTCTCTCGATAACGTCATAATACTAAATTATTTTTGTTTCAGTAACATAGTTTTGGTCCACATCATTCTCTTTCTTACGAGGAGTATCTGTTACTTGCGGACTGTAACTTGGCATTTCTCTGGGGGAGAGGGGGTGCAGGGAGTGCGGAGAGTGTACGATTTGCTGCAAGGAATGGTGGGGTATGGAGGGAGTACAATCTCTGCTTCCTTATACTGGAAGTACGCAGTGCAGGTAACACAAGCCTGTGTTTTGAACCTCCACCAGCCCCTGACAGCAATCTTTCTTACCCAAATTTGAGCAGAAGGTAATCTCCACAATGGGCCAACATCATCAGTCATTTTCGAGAAAATCACAATGAAAATAGCGCAACAAACTATAGATAGCAAAAGCATAGCTCAGCGACAAAGCAGACGATAATGCAATCAGCGCCAACTAACAGTACGTTGCACAGCTGGTGACGAACATCTGCAAATTACTATGGCAAGAAGTCTGCAGTCTGATGGCGACTACAACTGAACGTGGCTGCAGAGTGCCAAATTCTGCTTTCCACTAAGCTACCAAACCAATATCAACTTTCTTTAGTTTCAGTAGAACAAAGGCATGGCACACATGTGCATGTATTCTCGACTGAAGCCAAGAGCCAACTAACGAAATTGATCACTATTCCAGGCCATGTGAATGCCACACCTGACTTTATCAGGTCCACTATCAGGTGGACAGGTAAGCTCACCAGTAACCTCCTTTACACTGATGAGGCATAAAAAGATGTGCTGGCTGAAAATAGTCATTATACCTAATCGGTTGAATATAGGCTTGCAGTGCTCCAGTGTTTTGCTTGGAGTGATGATCCTGACTGCTATTCTTTGTAGCATTAGCATGCCCTTGCAACCTGACGAGTGTCCTCATAATAACAGGTCATAATTGTGGCCAGCTAATACACGCTTTAGTCTCAGAAGACGTTGGGGGGGGGGGGGGGGGAGCATTCAATAAGTAGTGAAACACATGTTGGTTTTGTTCAGAGTTCCAGTACACCATATTATTCCCCACTCTTTTGGCTGCAAAAACTTAGTTTTCAACAAGGTGTCTGTTCAGTGGAATGGCCTTGTTCCACCTTACTGGGAGCACCAGTATGCCCGCATGGTACCACTCGTCTGGTCGATATCAGAGCCAACGCTGTGATGCGTCAATAAACTCCCCATCATACATGTACTGCTTCCTGCGGAAGACACCCTTCACTTGTTCAACAGATGAAAGTTAGAAGGTGCAAGATCCAGGCAGTAGGGTGGATGAGGAAGAACAGTTCAATAAGGTTTTGTAAACTCCTCTTGGACAGCTTGCGTTGGCATGGAGAAGGAGAAGTTCGTTTGCATTTTTGTGGCGACGAGCATCGTTTAAATTGCTCTAACCTCTATGGGACTTAACATCTGAGGTCATCAGTCCCCTAGAACTTAGAACGACTTAAACCTAACTAACCTAAGGACAGCACACACATCCATGTCCGAGGCAGGATTCGAATCTGCGACCATAGCAGCAGCGCGATTCCGAACTGAAGCGCCTAGAACAGCTTGGCCACAGCGGCCGGCCCGGCGACGAGCATACGAACTCGTTGCTTCCATTTCCTGAGGGAAGCACAATACATGTCAAAGTTGCTCGTTGCACAATGGGGGAAGTCTCGGTAGACTTTACAGGCTGAGGGTGTAGCCTTGAACTTTTTCTTCAGAGGAGAGGTGGTGTGACACTACATCATGGATTGCCATTTTGTTTCCAAACTTTTTCATCGCAGGAGAGGCGGTGTGGCACCACTCCAGGGATTGCTGTTTTGAAGTAATGAACACATCATTCCGCCTGTGACGATGTTCGACAAAATATTGTCACAGTGAGCCTAGTAATGTGCAATATTTCTTCACAGATGGTCCTTGTTGCTCTTTATAGTCTACTGTTAGGCTGCAAGGAACCCAGCGGGCACACTCCGCAAATGCTAGACAAGTGTGTCACGACTACCAACAGAGATGTCCAACTGTGCATTGAGGTGTTTCATTGTGATCTGCCGATCACCTCGAATGAGTGTGTCCACACATTCCAACATTGCAGGATTCACAGCTGTGTGTGGTCAGCTGACATCGGGAACATCAAACAAGGTCTGCGCGGCCTTGATGGGATGATGACAGATAGCTCGCCCAACGACTCACCATACTTTTTTTTTCACTGCCAGGCCCCCATAGACATTCTGCAAGTGCCTATGGATATCTGTGATGCTCCGGTTTTCCACAAAAAAAAAAAAAAAATCCCTCAGTGACAGCTCTCTGTTCGGAACGCACCTCAGTTATAAGACACCGTTTTGAAGGCTACCTATAGGGCCGCTAACTATTGGAACTTCATGAAACTATAGGGGCTGAAGCTGGAATATTCCACGATGTTCCACAACAAAGTCCGCATTTTTTCGAATCGAAACTTGCGAAAGAAAAGAAAAAAAGAGAAGAAGAAGAAGAAAGAATCTGTTGTCTGTCGCACTACATATTGCTTATTGAACACACCTCGCCTATAAGATGGGTGAGCTTGGAGTACATGTACAATGTGTGCATATTCATTCCAAAAATGGCTCTAAGCACTAGGGGGCTTAACATCTGAGTTCATCAGTCACCTAGACTTAGAACTACTTAAACCTAACTAACCTAAGGACACCACACACATTCATGCCCAAGGCAGGATTCGAACCTGCGACCGTAGCAGCATTGCGGTTCCGGACTGAAGCGTCTAGAACCGCTCGGCCACATCGGTCGGCTGTATTCATACAATAACTACTATTGAAGATACTGACAAACAATTTCAACACAAATAAATTTTAAGTGCAAAATAATATCTGTGGCGATCCTGAACTAAAACATCAGATGACAATTGAAAAAGAAAAATGTAGTGCATTGACAACAAATAATCGAGGAGACAAAGTGATAGCTAGAAAGACTTTCTAGGATATTACTAAAGTATAAATTAGGTAATCATTTCATTGTGGAACGTACAGGGTGACATAAAAATCCCATACGTTTGAAAACGCCCTAATTCATGGAATAACGTAGACAGAGAATAAAAGGTGACGTGACGTTTTATTGAAACCAAAAACGAGTGCAAAAAATCGCCAACAGATGGCGTTGGGGAGAAACAAGTTAGTGACACTGCATGAGAAACGTGTATAAAATGTTGTGAAAGAGAGAGTGTGGTCACCTGTAGCCTGGCTTATAAACACCTGCTGGAAGGTACGACTTTTATGGGGGATGGCACCCAACCTCGTATTGCTACATCTATGAAAGACGTGTTGCACACATCATTTGGCGAGAATCGCTTGCTGAGCTCCCACGTCCATATTGCTTCACGTTCCAGGTCCCCAAACCTCAATCCGTGTGATTATTGGTTGCTAAATTACGTGAAGTCGCAAGTCAACCGTGATCGTCCGAAACCAATAGGGATGCTGAAAAACAACAGTCAATGGCAATTTTTCACCATCCTACTTATTTGATGTACAGTGCTGTTGATAACATTATCCCTCAACTACAGGTATTGTTGATTGTTGAAGGTCGACATATAGAGCATTGTTATGAAGAACATTGTTTTCGCTAAAAATCAGTTGTTATAATAATTATTGCTTTTGTATCTCTTGAAGTGCCATCTATTGGTCATTTTGTGAACTTTTTTTGGTTTCAATAAAACCCCACGTCATTTCAGACGTGTGTGTCAATTTTCAGCTCTCTGCTTACATTATTTCGTGAAGTATTGAATTTTCACATGTTAACGGTCTTTTGGGTAACCCTGTATTATAGAACATAGTGTATAAACCAAGGAAGTTGTTAAAAATGCGGTCAAATTAACTGAGAAATACTCAGTGAATGACACAGTAAATGTTACTGGTGGCTCAAATGACACTGGAAAACCTCTGAAAACATTTCAGAGGAACATGACGGATTCTCTGGAACTCATATGGAAAACAAGAAACAAAATGTACATTCAATTCATCCAGTACCTCTTAGACATGACCTCCAAGACCTGAATGGAAAAATCAAGTCTGTGAATCGCTTCATGTCAGAAAATATCTATACTGCTACAAATGTGTGTAGAAAGAGACTACGCATGAATTTCGAAATCGAACGACTGGAATGCAACAAATATACAGCTCACAGTCTACCTTTAAACAGAGCAGGAAAGATTCATATTTGCAGTAGGATTGCCTGTTTCATACACATGGCGAAAATAGAAAAACCAAGAGCATTAATAAACCATAAACAAATGGACAGGTAAAAAACAACTGTTCTGAAGTGAAAGAACAGATGAAAAACAACTGCACTGGACTGTAAGAATAGGTAAAAGGGGCTGTCTTGAAGTGAAAGTACCAAACAAGACAAAATAGACAAGTATGGAACAGTATGTGAGCAGAAACAAGCAAATAGGAAGAAACAGCAACACACCTATCGAGCTGAATTTCAAACCAATAAATACGAAACGAGCAAGGGGTGGTTCTTTGCTGCTTTCAAAACTATCACACTATGGACCGGCTCACTGCCGCGCCCACACACTAAGTCCAAGCTGTAGACACAGGCGACGGTAATTAAATACACGTGGTTATTCACAACACATTTATTCACAACAGTAGGCACACACTGAAAAGTTATAATAATTACAATGGAAATGTCGGCGTGGGCGATCTCGTGGTCGCGGTGGACGGCTCGACCACTGATTCTGCAGGGTATACATCACAGTCTAACGTAACATTCGCGACACTTCGCCTCGATTTTGTTGCCTACCGCGCCAGCAGCGCCCCAAGCGGCCAGTAACTTAAAACTGTGAGTTGGGCGCGATCGTGAAAGCGAATACCGGTTGTTTATTTTGATTTCTACAATGGTTTTTACAGACGGGAGCGTTTGTAGCGCAATAAATTGCAGCAACAACAGGAAGAAGACACCACAGCTGTCTTTTTTTAGGTTTCCTTAGGATCCTGAGAGGTATATACCATCATGTTACTAAAGTGTATCGTCAGGATTCACTTGAAAACTACATGTGTATTAATGATTAATGTTTCGTTTTACGAGGAGAAAATGGCTAGTTAACAACAGACGAGAAGACCTTATGAAAAAAGACCCAGTTTAACTTAATAATAATATTAGGTTTTGTTCTCTACAT
Organism: Schistocerca cancellata; assembly: GCF_023864275.1. Lineage (NCBI taxonomy): Eukaryota > Metazoa > Arthropoda > Insecta > Orthoptera > Acrididae > Schistocerca > Schistocerca cancellata. Next base: position 104,497,912 of record NC_064626.1, read on the forward strand.
TTCGAACATAACCAGTTCATGAACGTAGACAATAATAAACTCGAGTGGAATGCAGTACCCACACTGTTTGACATCCCAAATAAGCCACATCAACTGATAATGAAGAGGAAACTGCCACAAAGATTCGACAATCCATCTAAAGCTGTAAAACAGTCCTATGACAAAAGCAGCCAGATTCGTGTGAATCGTCAACACAGACCTGCTTTGACGATGAAGTGGTTATTAAGTGCAGTTATTCGTGTCTTACAAAAGCGTGATGTCTGGTATGTATTTCATCCACTTCTGTTGTTAGTCACTTAATTTTCCTTGCTTCCTTCATGTGATGACATTATTTTGTTAGCACCTTGTTCAATGACAGATTGTTTGAAAATTATTCAGATATTTGGTTTTGCGTGAAATGTAATATAATCAGCTCATTATAATGTTTTCAGCATATTTCACCCACTATTTTGCAGTTGCTTGTACCACTTAGAATAATATAAAGATGAAGGTCGTACTTGTGGCAACAGGCTACCATGATAAACACAGTAGGCCTACAGAACGATAAAGAGCTGTTGACCGCTTTTTCATGTAGAGGTACATGTCTGTGCTTCTTACGTGTGAATATGTGTGTTTATATTCTTTTGATATCAACGAGGTAAGATGCAATTCTGTCCAACGTCACAAGTGTTTCTTCACGAATGTGTTGTTGCTTGCCACTCGATTCATGGATTTTGTCCATACTTGTTCTTATTTTAGAACAATTTTTAGAAAGATATATGCCTTCTGATACTACACAAACCCTTGGAGGCAAGAAAATAACTCGAATATTTCGTAAATTACGTAGGAAATGGACGCAAAACAAACATTTTGCTTACGACGCGTCTGATGTTCACCATACTCGCCGCTTGGAGGGCTAGTGTCGCTCCATCAGTCAAACGGTAACAACTTTTACAGCAGTGAGCAGTGACTGTCGCGACTGTTATGTTAGACTATGGTATACACTCCTCAGTGATCGAGCGCGCAGTACAGACTTGAAGCCACCGAAGACAAAGGACATGTGTCCGGCTGAGCGCGCAAATGTAATCTTGTCTCACAGATGCCGTTTAATTCGTGGGTGCGAGAAACGTAGCTAATGAGTGGTGACTTTCCGAATTGCGACGGTGGGGAGCACGCGTTGTGGTCGACCCACGTGGACAGCGGCTGGCGAGATCGCAGAACGATGCAAACGCCCGTCGAGTAACAGCTGCTAGCTCGCACTGGTGTCTCACTTTCTGACCAGCGCGCCCTTCGGCGCCACATCGTTGTCGTGCTTTGGCCTAACGGTACTTTTGCGAGGGGGCGCGTGTGGGCGAATGTCGGTGTGTTGGTTGTGTCGCCTGCAGTTGCTCTACCACAAATACAGCAGACACTGTGACTCTAAACGCAACCTAGGACAAAACTGCTGGAGTCGCAGGACAATCTGAAGTGTTTCTGAAAATCTGGAAAGGCAAGAACTGGATTGGATGTAAATAAATCTTTCACTATTAAAAATGCTGCTTCACAATCCGGTGACCAACGAAACGTTATTCCTTTCTTTAACATTTATGTTAGGGATGTTGCAATTTCATTGAATTTTGGGACACGTTTGCAATAAAAATATTAAATATGAATGCAATTCCTTAATAGTAAGAAATCAGGAGCTTTTTTACTACAACGATTCGCAGATCAATGCAAATACCACTGCAGCAGATAATCTGGTCCAAGTAAGGTGGAACTTCTTGTAAAACAAAATGGCACTTTTTCAGTCTATTAGTTAACTGTGCTTCTTGTAGATTATCGAAAACTTCACATAAACAGGCTATTGCTCCTGGTTATCTTTGGAATATAAATTGTATCATCTGACTGGATGACACATTGTTTTGGTTTTAATCTTAGCAATGAACTATCTAATAATCGCTGTAAAGTAGTTGGTGCATTTCTCAGCCCAAAAGGAATGTTACAGTATTGATAATGAGCAGAAGGAGAATGCTTTCTTTGGACAATATTCAGGCGCTACCTCTAATTTATGGTATCCATTTCATAGGTCTATAGTTGTCTAACCCAGACTATTTAATTTGGTGTCAGGTAGGTATCTGACATTGTTTTTTATTAAAGTAGTGTAGTTGTAACAAACCGATACGCTTTGCTGCCATCTGGTGACACTTTTGGTACGATGACGACAGGTGCTGACCAGGGGCTATTACTTGTTTTTATGATCCGGTCTTACAGCAGTTGACTTATAAAGTCGTCTATGACAGGCTGTAAGGTTTGAGAAACACGATATGGTTTTTTATCAAAAGGGGCTTCAGTTCCAATGGGAATTTGATATTGAGCTAGGGGCTTGGCAGGTAGTGTTCAAATGGTTCAAATGTCTCTTAGCACTATGGGACTTAACATCTGAGGTCATCAGTCCCTTAGAACTTAGAACTACTTAAACCTAACTAACCTAAGGACATCACACACATCCATTCCCAAGGCAGGATTCCAACCTGCGACCGTAGTAGTCGCGCGGTTCCGGACTGAAGCGCCTAGAACCGCTCGGCCACCGCGGCCGGCTGCAGGCAGTGTGCTAGGAGGTTCCAACAACCAAGTGTATTCTTCTAAAAGTCTTTCCATGTCCTCCTTACCATGTCCCTCTAGATGTGCTATTTTATTTCTTACTCCTTGTGTCATGTGATTTAGTGTGAAACCCCTGTTCAGTTCGTCTTTGTCTAGTACTTCCAAAGTAGCTATTGCTCTTGGATATCTGTCTCTCCTCAAGGTTAAAGTTATTACTACAGAAAGGCTCTACTCTGCTACCTTTAATTTCCTGTTAATAGGGAAAATTACGACATGGTAAAACCTTCCACTTTTCTAATTCTGTAAGGTAAAGGATCAACAATCCACAAAGTATTCACTGGCATATAGGTCCTACATCAAGCAGATTATCTTTCTAGTACCTTTCGGTATGATATCCCATGAGTTGCCATTAAGGGACCTTGTACACGGTTTAGGTGGCTGTCCTTGCCAAGAGATGAGCTTGTGACAGTAATGGTATTCCCGCCTCAGAGCCAGGATGGGATGAAGGTCCATCCATTTCTACTATAAAGAACTTCATCTACCCAGAAATTACCTTCCCTTAACGGGAAACCTATTATTGCTCAACAGAAGGAATCTACAAGACACCCATCAATGACGCGTAATGAACAATGTAATGGATTTCACTTTATACCAAGTATGCCCTTACTTGCTACAGTTAACTGAGGTCCAGTATCTAATACAATTCACATTTGTGCTAACTCTTAATGGAAGCGTTTAACAGACTTCCATTCCTACGCGAATTTCTACCCTTACAACTCTGCTCAGAATGTCCAAACACCTGCACATTCAGCACTGACATTTTCTGTGGATACGCTTCATACGCCCTGTATGTCCACATCTAAAACATGTATCATGTGTATTAAATATAAATTTTTCCGACGCTTGATGACCACATCAATTCTGGCTAGCTCTGATTCTGTTTCTCCTGGTTTGTGTAGAGTCTTTGGACATTCCATCCGAGCTCCTCGAGGCATTTATGACTGTATCCTGCCTAAAACGAGTCAAGTGCTCTGTTCTCAGCTTGCTGCAAGATCCTTTCGTTAGTATTATCATATTCCGTGAGCTCATATGTATTGACATTAATTTTGCTAAGACAATATACAAAACTCGGTATTGTTACCCCACACTTTTGAAACACACTGTTAAGTTGCTCACGATAGTATCTCAATGTATTCTTCCTCCTATATCTGTCTACCAACCCTTCCTTTTTCTGGCACATCACATACTGCACTCAACAATTGCTCATTACTGAATTTCCCAATATAGCAGACATATCCAAATCATTGAGAAAAGTAAAGATGTCCTCCCCTGATTTATCTGAAAATTGTGCAACCTATGCAACGGTATTGGTACCAGGTATAGCGGTATTGGGAAATATCTGTTCCTTCCTTTCCTCCTTTAGTTGCTATAATTTCGCCTGTAACTGAGCTACTTTATTTATTAACTGCTGAATGGCGTCCTGAGCTGGAACTCGCCCCTCCATGTTGCTCTCGTCTCTACCAACCCAGGTGTCAGTATACCCAGTGTGGGCTAGAATTCTCTGCTGAAGACGAATGTTGGACAGCTGAAAAACGCCCGATGATTACAATGACTTCTTCATTGAGGATTGATAACAATCATTAGTGGGCGATATAGAGAATAAGACGTTGTCTCCCCCAAAGCGGTTGCCTCCGGCTGCTGATTGGACTTTCCACTGCTGAGTGGTTGGTACTGTGTCGCCAGGTTTCCATGTTTCCTGGCCATAGTGAGTGTGTCTGGTGGCAGCAGTTACGTGGATGTTGGGCTGCTTCACGCTCCTGGGCTACAGGAATAGTGGTCTTCTGTTGGAAACCTGAAGAGGGCAGAAATGGTTGGAACCTCCTGTTGTACTCTTTGGATGGCAGCCAACTGTGGGGCTGTCCGTGGTATCCAGCTGCTTAGGTTGCAGGCAGTGGTTCGTGTCCCAGCGTCTGCATCATTTGCGCGGTAGGGAGTAACACAGGCTCGACACTACATCACTGCCCAGCCGTTCGATGATAGTGGGATGGCTGGTGCGTCCTTAAGTACTGCTTCTCCACGCTGATTCTGCTGTTTACTTCGATTAGTGTATCCTGTCGAACTGTCTGAAAAGTGTTGGTAATACCGAGATGTAGTCGGGAATACTCTCACAGACTGTGTCACACGACGGTGACAAGTATCGTTTGCCATCACAGAAGCGTTGCTCAGTCGTTGACCATGCAATCGCCCTGCCAGCTGCGACTAACTTGGTGGCCTGGTTGTGACGTGGCTTTTCACTGCTGGTTCCAAGTCTCATTTAATAACTTTATACATTTGCTCATTGTTTATTTCTACAAGACAAACACAGATTTCTCGTCACAAAATCTCACCCAGGACTGACGTAAAACTGAGCTAAGACTGACGTAACATGCCTACTGCGAATGGTGATTATACAACACAATTACAAAAATCTGTATGTGTTGTTCGAATTGTACACGGTAAAACTAACAACTGAAATTCATGTGCTTTCATAGTACTGATTATAGAATTTAGTTTGACAGATGGTGGCAACAAGTTTCATGTAATAAGTATGTTGAAACACTGATTTTCGCGTCGGAATTTCATGAAATATTCATTGTTAACAATGGATTGTTCACGTCACTTAATTACTCAGTAATCACACTATGACCTTTGACGCTCACATGATTTCAGTATCTCTACACTGAGTTCTTCCATCACTACAACTGCATTTTTGTATCCTGTTCGTACAAATATTATTCTTGGCATGTGTTTCATTTGGTCTAACGTGTTTTGAGTTTGCAGTACAATCATTCGATAAATCGATTTGATTTGTGTATTATGCACTTGCCATCATAACTTAGTTTTTATGGACCATATAACGATATAACTGAAAGTTCTGCATGTATATGACTTTCCAGAAGGATTGCGTATTAATAACGCTACCTTTGAAATACCAGGTGATCAAAAAGTCAGTATAAATTTGAAAATTTAATAAACCACAGAATAATGTAGATAGAGGTAAAAATTGACACACATGCTTGGAAAGACATGGGGTTTTATTAGAACAAAAAAAAAAAAAAAAGTTCACAAAATGTCCGACAGAGTGCGCTGGACAGCAAAACGTCAGTGACCGAATGACAACGTGTATAAAATGAGCTGTAATGAGAGACAGAATCAGATGCGCCAGCAGTCGCAGCATGTTGACGTTAGTTGAAAAGGCGCTTTTAGTGAAGTTGCACTATCAGAATGGGGAATGTGCTAGTTCAGCGTTACGATCCTATCGCCATAGGAAGGGGATTCGAACGGGTAAAGGTCCGTTGACAAATGCACCTGTGGCGAGAATCATTTCGAAGTTCGAAGCCACGGGTTGTTTAGACGATAGACCCCGTAGTGGCCGACCGAGCATAAGGCGTAATGCTGCTGAAACAGTTGAGGAAGAAATGGAAAATGTAGCGGGTTCGTCTATGCATGGGGAAGTCAGCGCTCGTGCAGTCGCACGTCGCCACCGGCATTCCATATACTACTGTTTGGTTGGCACTGAGGCGTACCCTCCGATGCTATCCGTACAAAATCCGTCGGCATCATGAACTGTTACCATGCGACTTAGTGAAGCGGAGGGGATTTGCGGTGTGGGCGTTTCAAAAGATGGCGGAAGATGACGTTTGGTTGAGTAACGTGTTGTGACGGACGAAGCTCATTTCAGCTCCGAGGATCTGTCAAGGCCCACAACTGCAGAATTTGGGCTACAGAAAATCCTAGAACTGTCGTGGAAATTGCATTGCACGACGAGAAAGTCACGGTATGGGTTGGATTTACCACATCTACCGTTATCGAGCCTTTTTTCTTCGAGGAAATGCGTGATTCTGGTTTTGTAACTGCTACCGTGACGGGTGAGAAGTACGCCAACATGTAACAGAATCGCATCATCCCCAGCATGGCTGATAAACACCTGCTGGAAGGTACGATGTTTATGCAGGATGGCGCTCCACCCCATATTGCTAGACGCGTGAAAGATCTCTTGCGCGCGTGTGCTCAGCCGCCACTTTCGTCATGCTTGGCCTTCCAGGTCCCCAGACCTCAGTCCCTTTGGGGTTACCTGAAGTCGCAAGTGTATCGTGATCGACCGACATCTCTAGGGATGCGGAAAGACAACATCCGACGCCAATGCCTCAGCATAACTCCGGACATGCTTTACAGTGCTGTTCACAACATTATCCCCCGACTACAGCTATTGTTGAGGAAAGATTGTGGACATATTAAACATTTCCTGTAAAGAACATCACCTTTGAAACTTCCTGGCAGATTAAAACTGTGTGCCCGACCGAGACTCGAACTCGGGACCTTTGCCTTTCGCGGGCAAGCGCTCTACCATCTGAGCTACCGAAGCACGACTCACGCCCGGTACTCACAGCTTTACTTCTGCCAGTATCTCGTCTCCTACCTTCCAAACTTTACAGAAGCTCTCCTGCGAACCTTGCAGAACTAGCACTCCTGAAAGAAAGGATATAGCGGAGACATGGCTTAGCCACAGCCTGGGGGATGTTTCCAGAATGAGATTTTCACTCTGCAGCGGAGTGTGCGCTGATATGAAACTTCCTGGCAGATTAAAACTGTGTGCCCGACCGAGACTCGAACTCGGGACCTTTGCCTTTCGCGGGCAAGCGCTCTACCATCTGAGCTACCGAAGCACGACTCACGCCCGGTACTCACAGCTTTACTTCTGCCAGTATCTCGTCTCCTACCTTCCAAACTTTACAGAAGCTCTCCTGCGAACCTTGCAGAACTAGCACTCCTGAAAGAAAGGATATAGCGGAGACATGGCTTAGCCACAGCCTGGGGGATGTTTCCAGAATGAGATTTTCACTCTGCAGCGGAGTGTGCGCTGATATGAAACTTCCTGGCAGATTAAAACTGTGTGCCCGACCGAGACTCGAACTCGGGACCTTTGCCTTTCGCGGGCAAGCGCTCTACCATCTGAGCTACCGAAGCACGACTCACGCCCGGTACTCACAGCTTTACTTCTGCCAGTATCTCGTCTCCTACCTTCCAAACTTTACAGAAGCTCTCCTGCGAACCTTGCAGAATTAGCACTCCTGAAAGAAAGGATATAGCGGAGACATGGCTTAGCCACAGCCTGGAGGATGTTTCCAGAATGAGATTTTCACTCTGCAGCGGAGTGTGCGCTGATATGAAACTTCCTGGCAGATTAAAACTGTGTGCCCGACCGAGACTCGAACTTGGGACCTTTGCCTTTCGCGGGCAAGCGCTCTACCATCTGAGCTACCGAAGCACGACTCACGCCCAGTACTCACAGCTTTACTTCTGCCAGTATCTCGTCTCCTACCTTCCAAACTTTACAGAAGCTCTCCTGCGAACCTTGCAGAACTAGCACTCCTGAAAGAAAGGATATAGCGGAGACATGGCTTAGCCACAGCCTGGGGGATGTTTCCAGAATGAGATTTTCGCTCTGCAGCGGAGTGTGCGCTGATATGAAACTTCCTGGCAGATTAAAACTGTGTGCCCGACCGAGACTCGAACTCGAGACCTTTGCCTTTCACGGGCAAGCGCTCTGCCATCTGAGCTACCGCTGCAGAGGGAAAATCTCATTCTGGAAACATCCCCCAGGCTGTGGCTAAGCCATGTCTCCGCTATATCCTTTCTTTCAGGAGTGCTAGTTCTGCAAGGTTCGCAGGAGAGCTTCTGTAAAGTTTGGAAGGTAGGAGACGAGATACTGGCAGAAGTAAAGCTGTGAGTACCGGGTTCGGGGGTTAGAATAGGCCCGCGGTATTCCTGCCTGTCGTAAGAGGCGACTAAAAGGAGTTTCAAACGTTTCGGCCTTATGTGATGGTCCCCTGTCGGGTTTGATCTCCATATCTCAAAATTTTTCCGAAGAGCGAGCCGATTGGGGAAGGGCGCCTTACTTGGTGCATTGTGTCCATGTTGTGTTGAGAACTTTCGCCATATTATTCGTCGTTGCATTGCAGTCCTGCCCGCTCTCCATCGCTTGGGCATGGATACGCTCCTGCATGCACTTTCTGCCAAGCACTGTGCAGGGCCATTTTCTGCACTGACGACGCCCATGGACCACATGTCACCTAACATCCAGCACGGTAGCCAGTCCGTTGTGGTGGGGCCGCCATGTACCCTCTTGGTTGTAGCCCCCTGACAACACAGGGATCGCTCTACTGATGCCTGCGCCGTTAACTCCCCACGTATGCCAAGGAGTAGGTGCCCATCTCCCTGGGGCATCGGGACTCCCGGCAATTGCCATCCTGCCAGGTGGCCTTTGCTGTGGCTGGGTGGCGCCCGTGGGGAGGGCCCTTGGTCGGAGTAGGTGGCATCAGGGCGGATGACCCGCAATGAAGCGTGGTACATCATCTCTCGCTGGCGGCCAGCCGTCAGCAGTCTCTAAGCGTTCTAAAGCTCACTTTAAGGCTAATGTGTATGACCCCAAATCGTTCCCCTCCCTCGCCACACCATGGGAGGAACGAAAGGCATTGCATGAAAGTGAGACGTATTCGCCCAGATATCTTGTCTGTACCAGAGCTGATGGGGAATCTTTTATGTCCGTGAAGCCTCAGTTCTTTGTAGAACATTTAGAGGACAAGTTTGGGGAGGTGGAGGGCTTGTCCAAGATGCGGTCCGGATCGGTGTTGATAAAAACGGCATCCTCAGCCCAGTCGCGGGCCTTGCTCGCTTGTAATAAGCTGGGGGATGTCTCCGTCACTATCACGCCCCATAAAAGTCTGAATATGGTCCAGGGCATTATCTTCCACAGGGATCTCCTTTTACAGTCCGATGACGAGCTGCGCGCCAACTTGGAGCGCCGCGGTGTCCATTTCGTGCGGCGCGTCCACCGGGGTCCGAGGGATCGTCAAGTTGCCACCGGTGCCTTCATCTTGGCCTTCGAGGGTGACACGTTACCTGAGAAGGTCAAGGTGATGGTGTACCGTTGTGATGTCAAGCCTTATATCCCTCCCCCGATGCGGTGCTTCAAGTGTTGGAAGTTCGGCCATATGTCTTCACGCTGTGCTTCCGACCTCGTCTGTCGCGATTGCGGTCGACCATCCCATCCTGATCATCCCTGTGCCCCGCCTCCAATCTGTGTGAACTGTGGTGCGCACCATCCGCCTTGCTCGCCAGACTGTCCGATTCTGCAGAGGGAGCGGAAGATCATGGAAATCAAGACTCTCGACCGCCTGACATACACTGAGGCGAAGCGGAAATATGATCAGCTTCATCCAGTGCGCATGACAGCTTCTTATGCCGCAACTGTCACTCCTTCTACAGTTCCATCCGCTCCAGTCAGCTCTCAGAGTCGAAGTCCCACACCTGCCCCCTTGATGGTGGGGGGCACTAAACCCACTGTTGCTCCTGCTCCATCTACTTCAGGAGCAACACCCCCCACCCATCGGGGACATCAGTTCCCCCTTCCCCGCCGGAGAAGCGTAAGACTTCTTCGGCTACTCTCATAAGGAAGGGGTCCCTTGAGGACCTCCCTTCCCAAGTTCCGACCGGTACCAAGGCCGAAAGCCGCAAGTGGCTTAAACAACCGCCAGTCCCTGGTCGTCAGGACACACGGTCGTCATCTGTTCCTGAGACTGACCCAGTGACGCCCTCCCAGCCTGAACCACCACAGGCACAGCGCGAGAAGCAGAAGAAGAAGAAACTCCCCAAGGCTACCGACATTGCGGTGGCACCCATTCCACCACTTCCTACAAGCTCTGCGTCTGAGGACGAGGTGGAGATTCTGGCGTCCGCTGAGGACATGGATCTCGCCAGTTCCTCGGATGCAATAGATAGCTGTTGTCCGGGTGGTGACTCAGTAGCAGCAGGGGCCCCGGAGGCGTAATCTGCCTCCCCAGTCCCTTCACGCCTTTCCCATCCATGGCTAATACCATCCTCCAGTGGAACTGCAGAGGTTTCTTCCACCATGTAGCTGAGCTCCACCAACTTATCAGCCGTCATCCTTTCCTTTGCATTCCTCTGCAGGAAACTTGGTTTCCAGCAATGCGAACCCCCGCCCTCCGTGGCTATCGGGGTTATTTTAAGAACCGGGCAGCTTATGCACGGGTGTCTGGTGGCGTCTGCATATATGTCCTTAACTCTCTTCACAGCGAGTTTGTACCTCTACATACAGCTTTAGAGGCTGTCGCTGTTCGGGTGTGGACGCCACAGGCTATTACCGTCTGCAGTATTTACCTTCCACCTGATGGTGCTGTCGCGCAGCATGTCCTGGCTGCTCTGATAGCCCAACTGCCGCCACCTTTTTTGCTGCTGGGCGATTTCAATGCCCACAACCCTCTATGGGGTGGGACTGTTTCCGATGACCGCGGTCGGGCCATGGAGCATGTGTTGGCTCAGCTTGACCTTAGCCTCTTGAACACCGGTGCTCCCACGCATTTCAGTGTGGCCCATGGCTCGTTCTCGGCCATCGATCTCTCTATTTGCAGCCCTGGACTTGTCCCATCCCTCCACTGGAGAGTGCATCCTGACCTGTGTGGTAGTGACCATTTTACCATCTATTTGTCACTGCCCCAGTGTCATTCTTCTGGGCGCCTGCCCCGCTGGGCTCTCCACAGGGCTGACTGGCCGGCTTTTACTTCCGCTGCAACCATTGAGTCTCCTCCACAGGGTGACATTGACGAGGTGGTCCGTGTTTTAACCACGTCCATCATTTCAGCGGCCGAGGCTTCCATCCCCCGTTCTTCTGGCCTCCCTCGGAGGAAGGCTGTCCCCTGGTGGTCGCCGGAGATTGCTGAGGCTATTCGTGACCGTAGGCGGGCTCTTCAGCGTCATAGGCGGCACCCGTCTCTGGAGACCCTCATCGCCTTTAAGAGGCTCCGTGCCTTCGCCCGTCGTCTTATTGCACGGCGTAAGCAGGAGTGCTGGGAGAGGTACGTCTCATCCCTGGGCTCCCGTATCTCCCCCTCGCTCGTGTGGTCCCGGATCCGGCGGATTTACGGATACCAGACCCCTATGGGTGTCCCTGAGCTCTCCTTGGACGGCGCTGTCTGCACGGACGCTGCCGCCATTGCTGAACACCTTGCTGCGCACTTTGCTCAGAGCTCTGCGACTGCAACTTATCCCCCCACCATTCGCTCTCTAAAGGAGCGAGCCGAGCAGACGCCGTTATCGTTCCGCACGTGTCGTTCTGAAGAATACAATGCTCCTTTCAGCGAGAGGGAATTCCTCGCTGCCCTCGCCGATTGCCCTGATACAGCACCAGCTCAGATGGTAGAGCGCTTGCCCGTGAAAGGCAAAGGTCCCGAGTTCGAGTCTCGGTCGGGCACACAGTTTTAATCTGCCAGGAAGTTTCATATCAGCGCACACTCCGCTGCAGAGTGAAAATCTCATTCTGGAAACATCCCCCAGGCTGTGGCTAAGCCATGTCTCCGCTATATCCTTTCTTTCAGGAGTGCTAGTTCTGCAAGGTTCGCAGGAGAGCTTCTGTAAAGTTTGGAAGGTAGGAGACGAGATACTGGCAGAAGTAAAGCTGTGAGTACCGGGCGTGAGTCGTGCTTCGGTAGCTCAGATGGTAGAGCGCTTGCCCGCGAAAGGCAAAGGTCCCGAGTTCGAGTCTCGGTCGGGCACACAGTTTTAATCTGCCAGGAAGTTTCATATCAGCGCACACTCCGCTGCAGAGTGAATATCTCATTCTGGAAACATCCCCCAGGCTGTGGCTAAGCCATGTCTCCGCTATATCCTTTCTTTCAGGAGTGCTAGTTCTGCAAGGTTCGCAGGAGAGCTTCTGTAAAGTTTGGAAGGTAGGAGACGAGATACTGGCAGAAGTAAAGCTGTGAGTACCGGGCGTGAGTCGTGCTTCGATAGCTCAGATGGTAGAGCGCTTGCCCGCGAAAGGCAAAGGTCCCGAGTTCGAGTCTCGGTCGGGCACACAGTTTTAATCTGCCAGGAAGTTTCATATCAGCGCACACTCCGCTGCAGAGTGAAAATCTCATTCTGGAAACATCACCTTTGCTTTGTCTTACTTTGTTATGCTAATTATTGATATTCTGATCAGATGAAGCGCCATCTGTCGAACATTTTTTGTATTTTTTTAGTTCTAATAAAACTACATGTCATTCCAAGCATGTGTGTCAATTTGTACCTCTCTATCTACATTATTCCGTGATTTATTCGGTTTTCAAATTTATACTGACTTTTTGATCACCCGGTACATGGGATTGTTCTGCTCGTTTTATACTGTCACATTCAGCTACGTTACGTACCGTCCCGCCGTAGAAGGTAATTGTAGGGCCTATATAGGTTGAGGAGGTGGAATGGTGATAAATTCTAATCTATTGTTCACATTTCATAGACATTTATGTATAATATTATTTATTTAACATCTGTCCTTGCACAACAGTGCATAGAAAAAATATATTCCAGAAAGAGCCCCTGGGCGAAAATACGATTTTTCGTATCTTGGACTCTTTTGATCACATAGGTAAGGGGTCAAGTATTTTGGATAACCCTTGGCCTACTGCCCATTTGTATACCTATCGGAAGAATGATATACTGTTGTTGCCCTACAGTACAGGGTCAAAATTTAAACATGACACACTTCTTCCAAACCAGGGAAAATAGGTTGGTTTTTTTGCATCAGATGTGGTCTAGGGTTATAAAAGCGTGATTTGTTTTTTAGCGGTTCCTGAGAAAACCCCGAAAAGCCATGATTTTTGGGTACCAGAAGTACCAATTGCGGGGATGGCCGCTTCTGTATTTTCTTCTCGTAGCAAATCGTCTAAATTCTTACCATAGGTGAGATGATTTTATGATGAAACTTCGAAAACGTTTAAGATATCATTACCCATTACTGAGATCTAGAGGTTCAGAGCTACCATAATTATGCAGAAAATCGCAAAACCTGGAATTTAGTCGTTTGTGCACCGTCAGCGGCAGTTATCTACGTAACTAATGGTAGGAAGGGGCTCAAATATTAACTTGCCATTCATTAGATACTTATCGAGAAATTAGAAAACTTTTATCAGGTATCGAGATACATCTGAAAGACCATGACCTTTGAGCACCAAAAGTACCAGCTGTGGGCATGGCCACTTCTATATTTTCTATTCATGGCAAATCGTCTAAATTTTTACCATGTATTCTTAAGGTGATGTTCTTAGGGAACTCTGAAACTTTTTTTTGGTAGCGTTATCCGTTTCTGAGATCCAGAGGTTTAAACTTACCATTCTTATGCGTATAAAATATACAGGCAATATCCGGTCAGAGGCGTAAACTTAGTTTTAAATAATTAATGACATATGGTATGGGGTCATTGCAGGGGTTATATATCACCAAACTATGTTTATAGTCACAATTTTTCCACCGATAGAACTTCAGGACTTCTGTTTCTGTATAATGGGCGCTTTATGCCTGTTTCAGTTGCCTTGATCTGGAATTAATTCGATGATGCCACTTAGTGGCGTAAGAAAATCACAAAACATTGTTCCTTAATATGAAATTTTATATACTTCAGAACCAAATACCGCTTTTTCCATATACTGTTAAGTGTAGCCTAAAAATACTCTACACTTTTATGTAAGGTAGTGTAAAATGAACTTGTGTAGCATGGGAGACAATGTTGAGTTAACCTTATATTATGTATACTTAGCTGTTTTTTATATGTGCCAAAGTATGTACAAGGGATCTGAAACAAGTAGTGCAACACATTTTTTCTGAAAGCAGTTGATTTTATTCAGGATTCCAATTCTTTATTCGGGATTACCCTATCTTTTAGCTAATTTTTCAATATACTCTACGTTCTATGCGATGTCCTTATACCATCTTACTGGTATGGCCAGTAAGAGCACATGATACCTCTCTACTGGTCGACGTCGAAGTCAACGTCTTGCTCGATAAGTACCCTCCCCACAATCCATGTCCTGACTGCTTCACAATGAGTGCAGCCTTCATTGGGCCAGAAGTCGGAACGTGCGAAACGTGGGTTGTAGGGTGGACGAGGAAGAACTGCTCAATGAAGTTCCGTGTGCTACTCTCGGGTGTGCAGATAGTGTGAGGCTTTGCGTTGTCATGGAAAATGGGAAGTTCATTTTATTTTTCGTGCGACGAATTCGAGTGTTGGTGTGTTTCAACAGTCCCAGATTGGCAGCTGTGTGCGGCTGGCCAGCACACGGGAAATCAGACACGTTTACACAACCTTGCTGTGATGAAGACACATGCCTCGCCCAATGATTCGCTGTGCATTTGTGCACTGCCATTATTCCGTAGGCATTTGACAAGACAGTGTCAATATCTGCGATGCTTTTGTTTTCCACCAAAAGAAGCTCAAAGTCTAGTCTCTGCTTGGAATGCACTTCCATAACCTATCGAAACTTCGTGAAATTATAGAGGCTGAAATGGGAAGATTCCACGGCGTACCACAACAAATTTCGCATTTTGTGCATTACTTATTGAACATCCCTCGCAGTTACGTTAGTATTCCGAGCATCTACGTGGACTAAAGTGTTTTTCATGTACCACATGTGTCGTATATTGTATTTATGTTGGATTTAGTATGTTTTCAAAGCTTGACTAGCCGCATTTGATGTGTGTATTAGCGTTACCCGCATCCATGTAGACTAAACGGGTGAGACAAAATGATCTATTTACAATGTTTCTCATGCACAGCACATGCTAAATTTTGGTATTCTGGTTAATTTCTATGTGCCTCCACAAAGACTGAATAATTGTGTTTCTAGTTTCATTGAAATTGGTATTTCTCATAATGCACAAGATTTAGTTTTCATTTTCAAATATGCATGACTCAGATATTTCATTTTTGTTTGGGGGGGGGAGGGGGAGCTAATTTAAGTTTCCCCAACTGTTTGGACTACAAGGAGATAACTATTAAATGTTGGATTTCCAAGTTATACTTAAACAATGATTATTCTTTTTCATGTTATTTGGTTGCTTGTAATAATGAACTGAGCTCAATAAATTGGTTGTGCTATTTGTCAAACCCAAGCCAGTATTCTCGTAACTCCATATTGGAACATGCATCCCTGTCTCCCTTTCCATCATCGTGTTGTTTAGAGTTCATATTTTTGTGAGCCACATCTCAGCCAGTTATTTTTTGATTTAATTTTGCCTTTTACTAACTGCAATTATGCACCATTTCTCAGGTGTGGACAGAGTCATCCAGTGTTATCCATCTAAGCTAAATTAAGGGTACTTTTAGCGTAAGCATCAGGAATTACATAGCAGTGCAGAGGTGTTCAAGCAACAGGTAGGCCCCTTCAGTTTCCTGAGGACATCTTGAATTAACTTCAGCAATCAATAGGTCAGGCATCAGATATCAGCACTTGTTGCATCACGTTAATTCAGGAAGCCGATTAAGAGTCAGGTTAGCTGTGTCAAGATCAAATCACAATCATTAACTTCCCATTCTATTCTAAACTTAACGGGGAAATATCGACTACAGTTCTAAGTTAGACGGTATCGCATTTTGTTTCCACAGTGTAAGTACATCATTACACCATTTATGTTTCAGATGGTGCAACTTGTTCATATACAGGGTTAAGAAAAGATGCCACTCTTGGCAGTTGGCATGCCATTCCTCATCCCAGTTCAAGACAAAAGCACACCTAGCAAAACCTAGTCCTGTCAATACGTTCAATAGAAATGCGATTTAAAAAGCAAGGCTCTCATAATGCTGCAACTGCGCACATTGTGGCCAAGATCAGGTAGCATGGACTCAGTGAGATGAGGCAATGCTGTGGGGAATTGATATATGGACTCGCTGATGTTCAAGTCACTTTCGCGGTAAACTTTTTTTAGTTAAAATATCAATTGTATCCAGTTTACACCTCCACAGGCTAGTATCTTGTCTAATTCTTTCTGTAACTGTTACCTTTATTAACCATTAAGATGTAACATGAACTTCTTACAGACATTCACAACCACTTTGTTTCATCCATGATACCAATAAAGCCAACAGAAAATAATAGTGGATACAGTAAGATCCTCTGCATCCAATGAGGTACAAAAGCCAGCCGCTGTGGCCGAGAGGTTCTAGGCGATGCAGTACGGAACCGCCCTGCTGCTACGGTTGCAGGTTCGAATCCTGCCTCAGGCATGGGTGTGTGTGATGCCCTTAGGTTAGCTAGGTTTAAGTAGTTGTAAATCTAGGAGACTGTTGACCTCAGCTGTTAAGTCCCATAGTGCTTAGAGCCATTTGAACTATTTTTTAGGTACAAGAAACACAATAGGTAGGTTACACTAGATTACACATTATCCTATGCACAATAATCCCATTCTGTATATTTGACGTCCAGTCTTATCTTCACAGAGCTGTACGAGTACAAGCAATGTCCACTTTACAGAAGATGTTCAAAGCTACCATGTTGCAATTGCAAACACTTTGCTGGATCACATTTTGCTGGCTCCTACGCAACACACCTACATCCACCATTGCCGCAGTGGTATGCACAAGAGCTTTCAGTACTATAGAAGTGTTCCTTTAAGTGTCCCCGCAAATAAAAATTTAGTCGATTAAGGTCCTGAGAACGTGGACGCTTCATTTAAACACTTACATGCATTCATTCCAAAGTGTGGCGATGCACCATCATGATGAAACAATAACCGTCACCGAACACAAAGTGGAATTTTTTCTAGTGTGTCAGCAAACCATTGCAAATAAATGTACGATTCATGGTGCATTCAGAGCGCCTGGCAATAGGTAAGGGCCCAGAAGCACTCTTCCCATAATTCCAGCCCACAGGTCGATGTCAAAGCATGACTAATAGCCACTTGCATGGGTGAGGTGTGGGTTGCGTTCTGATTAATAATGGCGGTTGTGGAGGTTGAAAATACCTTCACAATTGCAGCTAGATTCGTCAGTCCATATCGGGTTATTTATAAAATGTTCGTTATCTTCCACTCAATTCAAAAGCCACTCACAAAACTACTCGTTGAATGTGGTCTTCTGGCCGCTGCTGTCGAGTTAATGTGTAATGATATGGGCGCAGTTGTTCATCGACAAATACGTCTACAACCAGTCTTTGAGAACTGCTTTACAGTGTTACAAGTGATTGGTCAATGGTTTCAAGTATCATGTCCTCTGTTTGTGGAGTATCTCTAGTCCTTGGATGACCTCTGTCCATTACCTGTGGACGAAGATTACCAGTTTCCCAAAGATGACATTCTCATTGGGATGGCATCTTGGAGGGTACTGTGCAGCAGATGCATGAGCAGCAGCAGCAGCAGCAGCTTGTTATATCGGATGCATCCAGCATCAAAAGCATATCAACATATTCATCATTTGTGTAGTGCCAGAGAAGCTGCCATAGATGAACTAGACAGGACGAGTTATGGTTGTACACTGTCCTTTTACTAGAAACAAGCAAGCAGTTTAATCAGATCCCACCATGACGTGATGAGTTATTGTCATGTGACAAAATGATGTCCTGCTTATAAATGAGGAGAACTAGGGGACAGACAGCTAAAAAATAAAAAAGGAACCTGATGAGGATTCGAGATATAGCTCCATGACAGACGTGGGTATGATATGCCAGGAGACTGATCAGTGAACTATGGTGGATGGTATGGTAGAACGGCATGTATATGTTCCTCTGCACATTCCAGTGCACTGCATGATATGACAGTGTTGCCAGCTCCTTGTTTTCATACATGTGTTTCCAAAATGCACCAGATCTGATTTTGCTAGATAAACATTTGTCTTGAAACTGAATGAGGAACAATATGCTAACTCCCAAGAATGGCATTTTTTCTTCAAACTTTATGCAGAATCTTAGCAACTAGTATGACTGTTCTTGCATTGGGATGCATGTTGTGCAGGTGAAGCTAAAGTTTACTAGATAAAAGGCTAATTAAATGTAGTATTGATTAGAATGGATATAATTGTTTTGTTAAATCATTAAATAGTGTTAACATAATGATACTAAAAATGGTATGTCTATATTTGACAAGAAATTTCAGAATTATATTAAAGTAGATCCATTGTTTGTTTTAGTGTATATTTATAGTTTGTAATTTTATATATTGAGTGAAATATATATGTAGTGAGTAAAAATATTTGATTCCATTTTTTGGAATTTACAAATGTGGTATTATGTGTACAAGAGAGTTTAGAGCACTATGCTACAGGTTAATTGGTAGCATTTATGTTTACTGGGGTTAGATTGCTTATTTGGTTACAATATACATGTTTACAATTTCTTGCTCAGATGATGCATGGCCAGACGACAATTCTTGGCCAGTTAGTCTTTTCATTATTCAGATAGCTTGATATCATACTGGGTACAATATGAGGTTTAAGTGTAGTTAATGTACCTAAAATTACAAGTCATGTAGTTACAGTGAGTGTAATGTATCATAGGTTATACAGTGAAGCGTCAAAGAAACTGATATAGGCATGAGTATTCAAGTACAGAGATACGTAAACAGGCAGAATACAGCACTGAGGTTGGCAATGCCTATATAAAACAAGTGGCTGGCGCAGTTGTTAGATCAGTTATCAAGATTTAAGTGTGTTTGAACAAGGAGTTATAGTCAGTACATGAGAGATGGGACACAACATCTCCGTGTTAGTGATGAAGTGGGGATTTTCTAATACGACCATTTCACGAGTGTATCGTGAATATCAGGAATCTGGTAAAACATCAAATTTCTGACATCGCTGCAACCACAAAAAGATCCCTTAAGAATGGAGTCAACGATGACTGAAGAGAATCATTCATTGTGACAGAAGTGCACCCCTTCTGGAAATTGCTGCAGATTTCACTGATGGGCCATCATCAAGTGTCAGCATGCGAACCATCCAACGAAATATCATTGATATGGGCTTTCAGAGCTGAAGGCCCACTCATGAACCCTTGATGAGTGCACGACACATAGCCTTACACTTCACCTGGGCCTGTCAACATTCACGTTGGACTGTTGATGACTGGAAACAAATTGCCTGATCAGGTACATCTCGTTTCAATTTTTGTTGTGTGGATGGATGTGTGGACATTTGGAGGCAACATCATGAATCGATGGACCTTGCATGTCAACAGTGGACTGTTCAAGTTGGTGGAAGCTCTGTAATAGTGTGGGATGTGTGCAGTTGGAGCAATGTGGGACCCTGATACATCTAGATATGGTTCTGACAGGTGACTCATACATAAGCATCCTGTCTGATTACCTGCATCCATTGTGCATTCCAATGTACTTGGGCAATTCCAGCAGGGCAATGCGACATCACTGCATGGGATAGCCGTGGGGTCTAAGGCGTCTTGCCACGGTTCATGTGGCTGCCGCCATTGGAGTTTTGAGTCCTCATTTGGGACTGGGTATGTGTGTTGTCCTTAGCATAAGTTAGTTTAAGTTAGATCAAGTAGTGAGTAATCCAAGGGACCAGTGACCTCAGCAGTTTGGTCTCAAAGGAACTTACTACACTTTTCTAAAATGCGACATCCCACACGTCCAGAACTGCTACAGAGTGGCTCCAGAATCACACTTCTGAGTTTAAAACTTCCGCTGGTCGCCAGACATGAACATTGTTGAGCATATCTGGGCTGCCTTGTGTCATGCTGTTCAGAAGAGAACTCCACCACCTCGTACCGTTAATGGATTTATGGACACCCCTGCAGGATTCATGGTGTCAATTCCCTCCAGCACTACTTCAGACATTAGTCGAGTCCATGCCACATTGTGTTGCAGCAATTCTGTGTGCTCATGGGGGCCCTACACGATATTAGGCAGATGTACCAGGTTTTTTGGCTCTTCAGTATATTTATTTATTTGTCCTCTTAATCAATCTTTAGTAAGCACTGTACATGGTGCTGCGAAAAAGATACATTTAATATTGGACAATTCATAGTATGATATGATGATTTCTATGATATGAACAGATGTGATGAAAATTTGCATAACATGATATTACACACCTATTTTCAAAAATTTACAAAGCATAATTTTACTTATTTATTATTACAATTTTATTTTTGTTTACTATCCCTCTCACACACATACACAACAAGAACCTGATTGGCATATTTATGGGTTAAATCTTACTGGAAGGATATTACACACGCACACACACACACACACACACACACACACACACACACACACATACACACTTAACGTATAGCACACAATTATCATATCTAAAAAGAAAGATGATGAGACTTACCAAACAAAAGCGCTGGCAGGTCGATAGACACACAAATAAACACAAACATACACACAAAATTCAAGCTTTCGCAACAAACGGTTGCTTCGTCAGGAAAGATGGGAGGAGAGGGAAAGACGAAAGGATGTGGGTTTTAAGGGAGAGGGTAAGGAGTCATTCCAATCCCGGGAGTGGAAAGACTTACCTTAGGAGGAAAAAAGGACAGGTATACACTCGCACACACACACACATATCCATCCACATATACACAGACACAAGCAGACATTTGTAAAGGCCAAAAAAAATGTCTGCTTGTGTCTGTGTATATGCCGATCTGGCAAAAATTGTACTGATAGTGGCACTGATGTTCAACAGTAAGTCATTTATATAAAGAAGAAAGAGAATCAGTCGAAGAATTGAATCTTGGCCACTCTCGCTACAGTCAGAGTAGTACATTTTGATATGTTTTGCAATTTCAACATTTTGTTTGGGGGGGCTCAGCAACTCTTTCATTTAACGAAGTGTTAATACAAATCTGTCACAGTCGTAGTAAACATATTTTGGTGACTCCAGATGAGAGTTTTTTTTGAGGCTCTTTGTGCTTAATATAATTAAGTGAGTGAGCAATGCAATGTAAAACCTAGAAGACATGGGGACTAAATCATTACTAAGGTAACACATTAATCCTATCACAAACAGCGTTATATCAAATTCACCGATCTATCACATTCTGGCTTTTATAGTGAGTGTATATATATATATATATATATATATATATATATATATATATATTGTGACTTTTACGCATCATCACTATATGATGCATATATCGCCAGTTTTAGATGGTTGTCATTAAGATCAGACCCTTTCAGTGCACTCTCTGTAGGTCAGTCCATTTGAAACTAATCTCCAAAACATATCCCCAAAGCATATGTACTACAGTCATGATAGTTTTGATAAGTCCTTGATCATTGTGCTTTATTGTTACTTTTTGTTTCCCATTTGTGAGACATGAGCTGAATCATTTTAGAGGGGTGCCCCTGATGCTATATGACTGCAGTTTGCCTTGTACAATTTTTTAGTCTCCAACATCGAATGTCTTTGACAAATCTAGAAAGATGCCACTGCTTTTTATTTTTTGTCTAGAGCATCTAGGGTGGAATGTATCTACTCACATATAGCAGTTGCTGTGGATTTATATTTACTGAAACCATACTGAATATCAGAGAGCATTTGCTTCCTTCTCAGAAGATTAATTAATCTGATAAACTAATCTCTCCAGAAGTTTACCAGACAGAGGTAACAATGATACAGAACTATAATTTTCCACATTATTTTTTCCAATTTCTTAAAGACTGGGATACTTTTACCATTTTCAAACAATCAGGAAATGTATCTGTCATCAACGATGAATTGTACACATTAGAGAGTGGGACAGCTATTTTATTTATGAATTCCTAAATGATATAATCTGGAATTTCGTCATTCCTGATGAGAGTTTACTTTTGAGGCCCTTTGTGCTAAATATAATTTCAATCAACAATGCAGAGCCTAGAAGACACATCAATAAATTTGTGCTAAGGTAACATAGTAATCCCATCATATTCAGCATGATATTAGAATGATGTAGCAATAACTCATATATATGTGTATATGACAATCAACATTTGTACAATATAGCATAATGAAGCATAAATAATATCATTGGTTATGGTTACAATGAACATAGATACATTTGCAAGTGATCAGTGTTTAGAAACTGGCAAATAGTACAGTCTTCATTTAGGTAATCGTTTTATTATCTCCATACCTATACATAATCAATTCTCAGATGCTAAATTATTATATACTTTATGTTGAAAGCTTCAAATCCCTTTTTCCTCAGTAATAACTGATGTTCATGTAAGTTTACTAATAGACAATTGTGTGTTGAATCTGAAAATTTATTCTTGACTGTCTTCCACATAACACTGTAAGAAGAGCTGAGCTGCGGTCTAATTTTCCATTTCAAATATATATATCAGTATAACATAAGTCATATAAGTATTGTTGACAATCATGTAGCTGACATGATTCAAAATACTTGTGACATAGTTCATGATAACATACTATAATTACATTATTTCCTATTTCATTCATAGTGGTGGCATAATAAGGTAAATTACACATGACGAGTGTATTATCACTGTATGAAGCAAGAAAAAGGTGTGTATCATACAGGACAGAATGAAACACAGAATAAAGAAAAATGTGACACTTTAAACTGGAATTATTGAAACAAGGCAAAGTTGGCTAGGGACCAAGTGTTTGCCATACACTTGGTAGATACAGATGATGCATCCCTGTGAAGATTTACTTTGGCTCTACAAAAGAATACAAAATTATCTTTATCTGAGTAACATTAGTTTAGAAGTCTTTCGCAGTGACATAACGTATTTATCACTTAGGTTCCAAGATGATATGATTTTAATTATATAATATTTCTTAGCCCAAATAATTTTCTCGATTTCGGATAAATTAGCCTGTAAGCCATTGGATGTGAGTTCTCTAGTATTTCAAATGGCCCATTATTTCTCAATTTTCCCACTGATTGCCATTTACATTTCATTAATCTTCACAAGTTTACCTGTCTTAAACTGTATTACTTTTAATCTCCAGTCATGTTTCTTTTCCTCTAATATTACAATATTCCTCCACATTTTTCCTGACTCTCTCTTCTGTTTCTTGTGCAAGAAGATTTTTGGAGCTAGGGAACTCTGTTATTTATTAATTTATCAGGTTTCTTCTTATATATGATCTCATAAGATGAAAAGCCTGTTGATGAATGTTACAAAGTATTTAAAATGTCTTCAAAACTACTTATTTATTCAATCTAGGTTGAATGCTCTTTGCTGTAATAACCCCTACATAATCTTTCCGTCACCCTCGCATATCTTTCAGTTTAGTTGCTCAGTGGAAGGTTGCCGAGATTAAATATGCTTTATATTTTTTTTCTCTACAAAAATTTTCCTTCTGTTAGAAGTAAACTGAGCTCGATTATCAGAAATAAATGCCACTGGTGTTCCTACATTTCAAAGTAGTCTTTCTTAATTTCTTTTGTATTATGTTTTTACTAGTTGCTTTGTTTTTATGGTATAATTTTATTAATTCAGAAAATAAGTCTATTGTAACAAAAATGTAACTCTGACCTTTCGTTTTTGTCAACTATCAAAAACCGTGAGCTCTTACCACTTCAATCTTGTTTTCAAGAATAGTATTCTGCCTATGTCCTCTATTATTAAGCTTACGTACCTTGACACATTGACATCTGTCATAAGTGGCTACAATGTTTCAGATTTCTGGTTGGGTCATAAACATATAAATTTCCTTGAATGTTTTGGGTACATTCCAAGGCTCCATAGCCTCCAAAACATTCATGTACATACTTCATCACACTATCTATATACTGTTCTAACCGACACAACTTCCATTTATCACTATCTGGACTATATCCCCTATGTAACATTCCTATGTAAAATTTATAATATTGCCCCACCATTTATTTTCTTTGTTGTTGTTGATGTCTTCAGTCCTGAGACTGGTTTGATGCAACTCTCCATGCTACTCTATCCTGTACAAGCTTCTTCATCTCTCCTGCAGTCTACATCCTTCTGAATCTGCTTAGTGTATTCATCTCTTGGTCTCCCTCTACGATTTTTACCCTCCACGCTGTCCTCCAATACTAAATTGGTGATCCCTCGAATTCTCAGAACATGTCGTACCAACCGATCCGTTCTTCTAGTCAAGTTGTGACACAAGCTCCTGTTCTCCCCAATTCTATTCAGTACCTCCTCATTAGTTATGTGATATATCCATCTAATCTTCAGAATTCTTCTGTAGCACCACATTTCAAAACCTTCTATTCTCTTCTTGTCTAAACTATTTATCATCCATGTTTCACTTCCATACATGGCTACACCCCATACAAATACTTTCAGAAACGACTTAAATGTATACTTGATGTTAACAAATTTCTCTTCTTGAGAAACGCTTTCCTTGCCATTGCAAGTCTACATTTAATAACCTCTCTACTTCGACCATTATCAGTTATTTTGCTCCCCAAATAGCAAAACTCCTTTACTACTTTAAGTGTCTCATTTCCTGATCTAATTCCCTCAGCATCACCCGACTTAATTCGACTACATTCCATTATCTTCATTTCGCCTCTGTTGATGTTCATCTTATATCCTCCTTTCAAGACACTGTCCATTCCGTTCAACTGCTCTTCCAAGTCCTTTGCTGTCTCTGACAGAATTACAAAATCATCGGCGAACATCAAAGTCCTTATTTCTTCTCCATGGATTTTAATACCTACTCCAAAGTTTCCTTTTGTTTCCTTTATTGCTTGCTCAATATACAGATTGAATAACATCGGTGATAGGCTACAACCCTGTCTCACTCCCTTCCCAACTACTGCTACCCTTTCATACCCCTCGACTCTTATAACTGACATCTGGTTTCTGTACAAATTGTAAATAGCCTTTCGCTCCCTGTATTTTACCCCTGCCACCTTCAGAATTTGAAAGAGAGTATTCCAATCAACATTGTCAAAAGCTTTCTCTAAGTTCCCTGGCAAACTCACACATTAACAAACTGAAATTTATTTGTACCATATATGCCACTCTGAGCAATTTGTATATAATGTAATTATTTAACAAAAAATATTATTGAATTTTACGTAAAAGACATTTGTTATTATTGTAATATTTTTTGTAGTAATATTCTCTCTGTATTTAGGATGGTAATATTTCTATATTAAATATGTAAATATGTAATAATGTGTCAATATCTGAGATAACAGAGATGTGAAATTCAGCCAGAGGGAAATAATGTCGTGAAATTACAAAGAAATGTTAATAGTCAGCAATACTATAAAAGCACAATGCACTATGTATTCTTTGGTCTTCCTCGTTTAGAGCTGAAAGCGGTAGGAAGCTGTATCGATGTATTTGGTGATTGGGTAGACGTCATTTGTCTGTATCTAGATTTAGCCGCCATTGAAGGAGAAATTGCGAACTAATGTGAGTTGAATTATTGCTTGATCTAAATATATCAGTATTTATAAAAAGTGTGTCTTATTAATGTAAATTAGCTTGCCCATGTCATCTATAATATGTCTTTAAAGAGTTTTCAGCATTGTTTAGCGGTGTTGCTGGGCTGTGCCGCGACCGATCGATTTGCAGCGGCGGCACATTTAAAAAATTGTTCCGCTAAAGGAAAAATCAGCCAAACCCGTAAATCGGGAACAGATAGATAAACATTAACAGTGAACTAAGAGAATGTTCTTCTTTTACAGCGATCCAGAGACTGACTGAGATTTAAAAAAAAAAGTAGTTACACATTTGTGCATTCTTAGATGGATAGTTAACATTGAAATTTAACAAGTTTGGTTCTTTCAAATAACTTTAATGTATAGCGAAGTAGGTTTGATCAGTGATAGTTAAATGTTGGCTTGGTAATAATTAACCATTTTCTGCTAATAGTGATAATCTTGTGTTCAAAAGCTAACGCCGGGAAAGAATTCAGTAAAAAATATTTTAACAAACAAAAAAAAATCCACTGCATTTAGAAAATGTGTGCCAAGGCCGAATGATGTAAAGAATTTAATTTTCAACCAAATATTCTTAATCAGTTAATATGAGTTCACGTAATTTGTAAATGTACGTAATTCTTTTGAAAGTGAAAATTTTTATTACCACACGTAAATAAGAGAGAGGTTCTACAACAAAGTTCGCACGCAAAGAAAGTAAGGTAAAGAAAATTAACTATTAAAAGTAAATAAAAATTCCTTAACGAAATTTAGCAACAGTAAAATTTCGTAAAATTGGCGCCCAACGTGGGGCTCGAATATGCAGTGGCCACTAAATACCCATGAGATAACTAGGGAATTATTATAGTCGAACTTTGTTGGAGAACATTTAATAATTTTTCCATGTATTGTATGTATTGCATAACCAATATTGTGTGGTAATACCTGTATATGATTATTTTTGCATGAGAACACTATATACCCAGAGGCAAGCTGAAGAAGAGAGTGCATTATAGCGAAAAATTAATTACCTACCACAATACCAGGGGGCAGCTGCACCCAAGATAGATCACCAAAAGGTAAAGCTACAGTGTAGTTGTCCTGTGGGTAGTAAAGTAGCCTCAGTGCGGTGTTCTCGGATCATTAGTGGTGTGCTTGTTGTTAGTGCTTTGTTTTAAAATAACAGGACATTTGAGTAGTTAGTCATTGTAGTATATAATAAGTGTGTTTTAACAAATGACCATTTCTTGTGTGATTATGTCAGTGAAACCTGAGTGTTAGGATATTTAGTTCAGATTTTATTTCTCTTGTTTACTATGGTTAGATGCGTAGTCAGAAGGATATCAACATGGATAATGAACAACAGTTAGTAAGTAGTGATACCGAGTTAGAAAGTGGGACACAAAGTAATGTTAGTGACGTAGTTCAGGAGGTACAATGTGAGAATCTGGGGGAGAAGAGCAAGAAATGTTGCCACTGCCAGCCAGTGATTCAGTTGATAGCGGAAATACTGTGCCACCCGCAAGCATTGGACATGGACCAGAGAGTGGTGAGGTGTCAGAAGTGCAATCATTAAGAGTTATGTTCGAGCGCATGCTCAATTTCCAAGCTGAATTTGTACGTATGCAAGCAGAACGCGAAAGAGAACGTGATGCTAAACAAGCAGAGCGTGAAAGAGAACGTGATGCTGAACAAGCAGAGCGTGACCAGAGATTGGTAGCTGAATTTGCACGTATGCAAGCAGAACGCGAAAGAGAACGTGATCGACGCCTGCATGAGAGAGACTTGCAGTTAATGCAATCTTTAGAAGCTATGCAAAGTGAGATTGTTAGTATGAAGCAAAACTATGAAACCTTACCCACAGCGGTGAAAGAACTAAGCGAAAGAGTAGATAGTATCCAAGTGGCTAACGCCAGTATCGTAGAGGAAATCAGTGTACTGACCAACAGGGTGGAACAATTAGAGATTGACACAAATCAAGTAATTGAGCACAAAGTGTCCGAACAAGTGCACGCCGCGATTGAAGCCAAAGACACGGGCTCCAATGCGGAAATAAAGGACCTTAAAAAGGCGGTGCACACTGACATTCCGCTATGGCAGCGGAATGTCAGCCGTCGTCTTGCCGAGCTGGAGATCAGCTTGCTGCACGGCGACGCGCAGGAGTGTGTCACGCCAGCCAGGTCCAACAATGATAGGCATATAAATACAGCAGTAAAAAATTGCGACTGCGAGACAGAACAGGCAACCAATGTAAGCGAATCAAATAAATGTCATTCCAAAGTAGTGATTGAAGAAAGTCTGATTAGAAACCGACAGTTTCAGATCTTTACAACGGAGAAGAAATCTGTTCACCCTGTAGTGTTTATCAAGGGATTTAGAAACATTTTGCCTAGCGTTTGGAGTCATACACAGAAAATACAGTTCGTTATGTCTTACATACAAGGAGATGCTGCATTATGGGCAACCGAAGCAGCTGACAGTTGCGATACATATGAGCAATTTGAAAAGGCATTCTTGGCCAAATATTGGTCAACATGTATTCAGGAGAGATTATGGAAGGAGGTATATAATCCAGAGCCGTATTCTCCACGATTAGGCAATTTGCGAAAATATTTTGAGAAGTACATTAATAAGACCCGTTATTGGGATGAGCAGATTTCATCCCGGGATTTGATCAGACTTTTGAGATCACACTTGCCGATACACGTAAAGGAAAAACTTATACACGTGCCCGAAAACGATATGGAACATTTCTTGTCTGTTCTGGACTCAATTGACCTGATTCAGGAGGATGTTAAGGCAGCCTCTGAACAGGCTAGAAGTAACGGAAACGGTTACAGAAATGGTCGAAATAACACGCCTCCACCAAGTAATGGAAACGGCGGAGGTAACAATAGGAGACAAGATTATGTACAAAACGGGAATAGAGGTAGAGACCGGAACGGCAATAGTCCGCCGGTGAATAATGACCGGAAAAGGAGGTCAGATGACCGATATGAAACAGGCCCACCAAGCAATAGTAGATGGAAAAATGCCAGGCGGCCGTGGAACACTAATACTTATAATGATGCAAACCGAACTTGGCCACAGAACCAGAGGCCCAGTCCGGACCGGCAAAACAGTGAAAGATATGACAATAACCGACCGCCACCACAAAATGCGCCAATTGCGCAACCGTGGCGGCCTACGCAACACAACTTACACATAGTAGAGGTCAGTGACACAGAGCAGCCACACCTATCCACCAGCAATAATCCAACAAACTAGATTCAGCCGAGATACGCTCTCCATCGTCGGCTGAGGTTTGGAGTGAGAGCAGCACGACACAGAACAAAACATCGGGAATCTGTATCCTTAGGTATAATGACGGGGTACAGATGGGACATGAATTGATAACTGAACCATCCACGTGCATAAAGGAGCACAAAGACAAAGTACAAGCGATAATAGAGATCAAAATTGACAATATTGATGTGCAAGCAATCGTAGATACAGATGCTACTGTCAGTGTCATGAGTATGGACTTATTCAGAGTACTGGGGAAAGAAAAGCGTATGCTGACTTTTCCCGTGAATAATTGTAAAGTCACTGGAGCCATAAGTGCACAGCGACAAATAATTAAACTCCAAGTGCGGGTAGAGATGTATTTAGGGGAAGAAGCCATAGCGTGCTCATTCCTGGTAGTAAAGGGAAAAGGTAGCCTGCATTTTGGGGGTAGATTTTTTGAGAGAAAGGGACGCAGTAATCGACCTTTCTCGGGGAAAATTAAGTTTGATGAACGCTGGTAGGAGGATAGAATTGTCCATGCTCAGATCTGAAGAGGTACCTGTGCCTAATTGTAATACTATTAACATAAAATGTAGGAATAAGTGGATACTACATTTAGACAATCATTCTATAGGACAAAATCTCTATTATCCAGACGTACAAAGTGATCAATTAAAAGCAAATGTGGACGCACTTGTGAATAAAGTATCACAGTCCGAAAATTTGAATTCAATGCAACAGCAGGATTTGGTACAGTTATTATCTAAATATGCAGATGTATTTTCAGAACGACCAGGAATTGTTAAGGGATATCAGTACAATATCGAGGTGAAACCTCACAAAACCTACTGTCGAGCCTCATACTCCATTCCTTGGTCCAAGAAGGAAGTAGTAGCTAAAGAGATATGAAAACTGATCGAGTGGGGAATAATAGAACCGTCTCTGTCCCCTTATAGTAGTCCTTTGGTGGCGGTAGCAAAAGCAGACGGACAGGCACGGTTAGTATTAGATGCGAGAGACATAAACGAAATTATTGTACCTGTCAGGACTCATCCGGAAAACTTAGATGAGCAAATTCAAAAATTCCATGGAGTGCAATATTTGACATCTATTGATATGAAAAGTTCATTCTGGCAAATCCTGCTCACACCCGAGTCGAGTGTATACTGCATTTATATTTGGGGGAAGGAGCTACCAATTTAGGGTACTACCTTTCGGCTTAAATGTAAGTGCAGGAGTTTTCATAACAGCCCTCGACGCGGTTTTAGGCCCGGATTTGCTGCAAAGGGTAACAGTGTATGTAGACGATCTGGTGATTGCTACTGCCACCTGGGAGGAGCACGTAGAACTACTGAGTAGAGTCTTAGAAAGCTTTAAGCAAGCGGGAGTAACAGCGAATCTTGAGAAATCCAAATTAGGACGTAATCAGATTAAATTTCTAGGTCACATAATAACACCACAAGGCATCAAACCTGACAGCAAAAAACTTGACGCAATTCGTGGGTTTCCTAGTCCGAGAACTAAGAGACAACTCAAGGCGTATATAGGTCTTTCATCCTTTTTTAGACGGTTTGTTCCAAACCAATTAAGGAATAACGAATCTTTATTGAGCCTGTTGCGTAAAAATGCGCACTGGGTGTGGACAGAAGAATGTCAACGCGCATTTGACGCTATCAAAAACGCCTTGGTGAATGCAAACATACTGCGACACCCAGACATGACAAAAGATTTTTGCATGGCGACAGATTCGTGTTCATACGGTCTGGGTGCTTGTCTATTTCAGTGGGACGGGAGCAACGACCCCACAACAATCAATGTGCCAGCCGCACACTAAACAGCTGTGAGAGAGCATATTCCGCTACCGAATTAGAGGCTCTTGCAGTGGTTTGGGAGGTAAAGAAATTCAATTATTACATCTATGGTAAAGAAGTCAAAGTATTCAGTGACCACCAGGTTCTGAGCTATTTAATGTCTTGCAAATTATACCATACCCGCTTGCTAAGATGGAGGTTAGCATTGCAGGAATATAAAATTAAGATTATGTGCCTAAAAGGACAAGATAATGTTGTAGCCGACGCCTTGTCGAGGCTTCCACTAGGGCAATCCTCAATGTCTAAGATTTTGGAACAATCGGAGGAATATCGAATACTCTTAGTACAAGATAAGGTACATAGGAGGGACTTTTTACATATGTGTAAGAATATGTCTATATTGCAGGAAACTGATCCGATTTGGCGAG
Source organism: Schistocerca cancellata (assembly GCF_023864275.1). Classification (NCBI taxonomy): domain Eukaryota; kingdom Metazoa; phylum Arthropoda; class Insecta; order Orthoptera; family Acrididae; genus Schistocerca; species Schistocerca cancellata. The sequence continues at coordinate 104,529,181 of NC_064626.1, forward strand.
ATATCATTAGCAACATTAAAGAAGGAACCAATCTTAAAAGTGTTCAGAATTTCAAAATAATAGATGATATTCTGTATTATAAAACGGGTGTGTCAAATGACCATGGAGTCGTGTGTATACCGCAACAGGCTATCCCAGCTGTAGTGTGGCACACGCATTTAGCATGGGGTCACGCTGGGATAGGCAAAATTAAGGATTTTATCCAGATTCTGTTACTTTAAGGGAATAAGCCAGAAGACTCGCACCATTATCAGGACTTGTCCTCTGTGCCAAAAAGCTAAGTTTCAAAATAAGTCCACAAGGTTTGAACTGCACCCTATAGTGTCTCATCGGCCACTTCAGTTAGTATCTATAGACATAGCAGGACCCTACCCACGAGCCAGGGGTGGATTAAAGTACATTTTAGCGGTGTATGACCTTTTCTCTAAATACTTAAAAATATACTGCCTTAAATCAGCCACTGCTCGTGGAATAGTTAAATGGTTAGGGAAAGAATATTTTACACAAGTGGGTAAGCCTGAAGCGATAATATCGGATAATGCTTCCTATTTTACAGGCCATACCTGGAAAAACTATTTACATGAACAAGATATAAAGCACATACTAATTTCCCGTTTTCACCCACAAGCAAGTTTAGTAGAGAGAACATTTGGAGAGTTAAATAAATTTTTCAGGTTATACATTGCATATAAGCACACAAGATGGCCAGATCTGATACCTAAATTTGTGGAAATTCACAACGCAACCCCGCATGCTTCTACGGGGTATCCACCAAACGAGATTATAATGAATAATAATAGAGTTCTGAATGAGTGGCTGGCACCTTTGCCTAAGGTCCCAGTCATTCCTGAGCCTAAGGAAGAGAAGATAAGAAAAGCAGGGTGCAACCTTACCAGGTGCGCTCAGAACAGGAAAGAAAAATATAATCGACATGTGACGAATAACCAAAAATTTAGTGTTGGGGACTTGGTACTCTTATGCAATCATCCTAAGTCCTCGGCATCCTTGAAACAGAATAGCAAGTGGCAATTGGTGTACAATGGACCTTTTAGAGTAGTAAGTGTGCCACATGAGTGTAGCTGTCTCTTAGCAGACCCCCACTCAGGGAGAGTACGAGGACTGTATCCGCGTAAGGATGTAAAAATATTCATACAGTAAAAGACTAATAGTCCTATGAGGACACCATTCTTTTGTAAATAATGAACATTAATGATGTGTGATCTGTAGACACAATGTACTAGTGTAGAAGTATTTAGTTATAAGAATATGATTGACTTTCTCATGTGTGTATGAATATTTGTGTTATGTCTTCTTTTAATTTGTGTTATCTAAAACATGCTCTAAATGTCTGCACAGATAATCTGATTAGTGCAATTATTTGTAGTGTTAAGCTATGACAGAGTTCAGTCAAGAGGAACATTTTAGTAATGATTAGTTAGTGTACTGCATAATTTTCTATATGTGTGTCACAATTGAATTATTTCTTGGCACAATCTTTTCTATTATATATGTATGTATGTATATATGTGTAGCTCTCAGATTGACAGATTCGAACCCAGAATAATATCAATAATATGAGGCCCTGAGAACTTTATTATCTAACCAATGTTATCAGAGAGAATAATGCACCCAGTAGTGACCCGAGGGCACCATGGGAGGCAAACTTATTGCAAATTTAAGTAACGCAAAGTTACGCACAGAGAAGCTTCAATTGAAGCATGTGCAGATTCAATCAGTAAGAAAAAAGAAAGGGAACTAGCCAGATACAGTCCAAGTCAATTTTAACCTACAGAGACTACACTGTAGTTACATAGGACCTTGATAGTAAAGTGTGACATGATTTCAAAGGAGTTATTGAACAATATGCCTGAATCCGACTGGAATGCACAAATAAAATCTACTCGAACACGAATATAGATGATTTTTGGGCAAACTAATACGAAATTTTAATATTTGTTACCATGTACGCAAATATCACACACCTTGGTAAAGAGTTACGAATGTGCTGTTACAAAAATTGCACAGCGGACATTGTAAATAAAAATAAAGGAACTTAAACAAAAGTGCAGTATTGTGTGGCAGAGACAGACAGTGACTGTTAAACCTGCAGCAATACGTCACGAAGTTGTTGTGTATAAGTAATAAAAAACTGTATTATCGCCGTGTGTGCAAGTGGACAAGGAACTAGCACGACACGAACAGTGAGCCGATAACGGACGGTGGACCAAGTTAGTGTCAAACTTTAATTCTTTGTGTGTCAAGGGACGCCAGAAAAGCGCATTGACTACAGAGATACATTTTGTCCTAAGGTCAAACTTGCGTGTGACTAATGACAAGTCATGACATGGTGAAAAATATTGTGTGCCCATAAAACGTGTTACTGTGACAACGAAACATTGTGCAAACCAGACTAGTGAAGGCCTACTGAATAATAACTGCCAATAACTGTGTGCGTTCTTTCCCACAGCAGGAATAATGCCCATAAGGATAGTACACTGTTTGTGAACTTGTTGCATGTTTGCTGGAGCACTGCAAGAAGACGTCACACGGGCGAGCTGATATCCAACGCGCATCCGGCTACATCAGCCATGCAGCGGCCGCAGCAGCCCGTAGCAGACCAGACAGCCACGCCCCTCCGCGTCGTAGCTGTCAACACCGGGGGCGGTGACCTACACGGAGCCGACGCGCCGCGCCGAGCGCCGCTCAACAATCATTCCACACCGCTCACCGACTACAGAATTGTTGTCATTTTTCAAAATATTTACACAAACTGCATAACATATCAATGACTCCATTTTTGATAAACATTGAACATTTATTATGTATACCTGTGAACTGATAAGAGAAAATGAACACTAACAAGTGTAGGAGATGGATTTGTGACATGTAGGTAGTGGGAACATTATAAAAAGCGATGCTGTGCTAAATGATTTCAAAAAACTAAGTGATATATCCTAGGACAAGTGACCTTGCGGTATATCGTTGAACTGTATGTGACAGTGATATTATGTAACCGTTGATGACAAACTGTTAAATCAGTTCAAAAGAATGACTGCTAAAGAGACAAGATTAATCATGAACCAACTGGGATGGCTGGGCTCCGGCACAGTTTTGCCCAGGTTTTCTGTCTGCCTTCGCCCAAATGGGGGAGCCATGAACATATATAACCCTGGGACTAATTAAAAGAGCCATTCCATAAAAATACATAATTGTTAAGAACGTTACTGGCACCATTGTGTCAAAGTATAGAAACTCTTTGCCAAATGCTGCCAGGGGGCAATGTAACGTTCCCTGGCAAACTCACACATTAACAAACTGAAATTTATTTGTACCATATACGCCACTCTGAGCAATTTGTATATAATGTAATTATTTAACAAAAAATATTATTGAATTTTACGTAAAAGACATTTGTTATTATTGTAATATTTTTTGTAGTAATATTCTCTCTGTATTTAGGATGGTAATATTTCTATATTAAATGTGTAAATATGTAATAATGTGTCAATATCTGAGATAACAGAGATGTGAAATTCAGCCAGAGGGAAATAATGTCGTGAAATTACAAAGAAATGTTAATAGTCAGCAATACTATAAAAGCACAATGCACTATGTATTCTTTGGTCTTCCTCGTTTAGAGCTGAAAGCGGTAGGAAGCTGTATCGATGTATTTGGTGATTGGGTAGACGTCATTTGTCTGTATCTAGATTTAGCCGCCATTGAAGGAGAAATTGCGAACTAATGTGAGTTGAATTATTGCTTGATCTAAATATATCAGTATTTATAAAAAGTGTGTCTTATTAATGTAAATTAGCTTGCCCATGTCATCTATAATATGTCTTTAAAGAGTTTTCAGCATTGTTTAGCGGTGTTGCTGGGCTGTGCCGCGACCGGTCGATTTGCAGCGGCGGCACATTTAAAAAATTGTTCCGCTAAAGGAAAAATCAGCCAAACCCGTAAATCGGGAACAGATAGATAAACATTAACAGTGAACTAAGAGAATGTTCTTCTTTTACAGCGATCCAGAGACTGACTGAGATTTAAAAAAAAAAGTAGTTACACATTTGTGCATTCTTAGACGGATAGTTAACATTGAAATTTAACAATTTTGGTTCTTTCAAATAACTTTAATGTATAGCAAAGTAGGTTTGATCAGTGATAATTAAATGTTGGCTTGGTAATAATTAACCATTTTCTGCTAATAGTGATAATCTTGTGTTCAAAAGCTAACGCCGGGAAAGAAATCAGTAAAAAATATTTTAACAAACAAAAAAAAAATCCACTGCATTTAGAAAATGTGTGCCAAGGCCGAATGATGTAAAGAATTTAATTTTCAACCAAATATTCTTAATCAGTTAATATGAGTTCACGTAATTTGTAAATGTACGTAATTCTTTTGAAAGTGAAAATTTTTATTACCACACGTAAATAAGAGAGAGGTTCTACAACAAAGTTCGCACGCAAAGAAAGTAAGGTAAAGAAAATTAACTTAAAATAAAAATAAAAATTCTTTAACGAAATTATACACAGTAAAAAATTTCGTTAAAGCTACAACCCTATCTCACTCCCTTCCCAACTACTGCTACCCTTTCATACCCCTCGACTCTTATAACTGACATCTGGTTTCTGTACAAATTGTAAATAGCCTTTCGCTCCCTGTATTTTACCCCTGCCACCTTCAGAATTTGAAAGAGAGTATTCCAATCAACATTGTCAAAAGCTTTCTCTAAGTCTACAATTGCTAGAAACGTAGGTTTGCCTTTCCTTAATCTTTCTTCTAAGATAAGTCGTAAGGTCAGTATTGCCTCACGTGTTCCAACATTCCTACGGAATCCAAACTGATCTTCGCCAAGGTCAGCTTCTATCAGTTTTTCCATTCGTCTGTAAATAATTCTTGTTAGTATTTTGCAGAAGTGACTTATTAAACTGATAGTTCGGTAATTTTCACATCTGTCAACACCTGCTTTCTTTGGGTTTGGAATTATTATATTCTTTTGAGGTCTGAGGGTATTTCACCTGTCTCATACACCTTGCTCACCAGACGGTAGAGTTTTGTCAAGACTGGCTCTACCAAGGCTGTCGGTAGTTCCAAAGGAATGTTGTCTACTCCGGGGGCCTTGTTTCCACTCAGGTCATTCAGTGCTCTGTCAAACTCTTCATGCAGTATCATATCTCCCATTTCATCTTCATCTACATCCTCTTCCATTTCCATAATATTGACCTCAAGTACATCGCCCTTGTATAGACCCTCTATACACTCTTTCCACCTTTCTCATTTCCCTTCTTTGCTTAGAACTGTGTTTCCATCAAAGCTCTTGATATTCATGCAAGTTGTTCTCCTTTCTCCAAAGGTCTCTTTAATTTTCCTGTAGGCAGTATATATCTTACCCCTTGTGAGATAAGCCTCTACATCCTTACATTTGTGCTCTAGCCATCCCTGCTTAGCCATTTTGCACTTCCTGTCGATCTCATTTTTGAGATGTTTGTATTCCTTTTTGCCTACTTCATTTACTGCATTTTTATATTTTCTCCTTTCATCAATTAAATTCAGTATATCTTCTGTTACCCAAGGGTTTCTACTACCCCTCTTCTTTTTACCTATTTGATCCTCTGCTGCCTTCACTATTTCATCCTTCAAAGCTACCCATTCTTCTTCTACTGTATTTCTTTCCTCCATTCCTGTCAATTGTTCCCTTATGCTCTCCCTGAAACTCTGTACAACCTCTGGTTCTTTCAGTTTATCCAGGTCCCATCTCCTTAAATTCCCACCTTTTTGCAGTTTCTTTAGTTTTAATCTACAGTTCATAAACAATAGATTGTGGTCAGAGTCCACATCTGCCCCTGGAAATGTCTTACAATTTAAAACCTGGTTTCTAAATCTCTGTCTTTTCATTATATAATCTATTTGAAACCTTCTAGTATCTCCAGGGTTATTCCATGTATACAACCTTCTTTCATGATTCTTGAACCAAGTGTTAGCTATGATTAAGTTATGCTCTGTGCAAAATTCTACCAGGTGGCTTCCTCTTTCATTTCTTAGCCCCAATCCATATTCACCTACTACATTTCCTTCTCTAGCTTTTCCTACTGTCGAATTCCAGTCACCCATGACTATTAAATTTTCGTCTCTCTTCACTACCTGAATAATTGCTTTTATCTCATCATACATTTCATCAATTTCTTCGTCGTATGCAGAGCTAGTTGGCATATAAACTTGTACTACTGTATTAGGTGTGGGCTTCGTGTCTATCTTGGCCACAATAATGCGTTCACTGTGCTGTTTGTAGTAGCTAATGCACACTCCTATTTTTTTATTCATTATTAAACCTAGCCCTGCATTGCCCCTATTTATAACCCTGTATTCACCTGACCAAAAGTCTTGTTCCTCCTGCCACTGAACTTCACTAATTCCCACTATATCTAACTTCTACCTATCCATTTCCCTTTTTAAATTTTCTAACCTACTTGCTCGATTAAGGAATCTGACATTCCACACTCCAATCCGCAGAATGCCAGTTTTCTTTCTTCTGATAATGACGTCCTCTTGAGTAGTCCCCGCCCAGAGATCCGAATGGGGGACTATTTTACCTCCAGAATATTTTACCCAAGAGGATGCCATCATCATTTAATCGTACAGTAAAGCTGCATGCCCTCGGGAAAAATTACAGCTGTAGTTTCCCATTGCTTTCAGCTGTTTTCAGTACCAGAACAGCAAAGCTATATTGGTTAGTGTTACAAGACCAGATCAGTCAATCATCCAGACTGTTGCCCCTGCAACTACTGAAAAGGCTGCTGCCCCTCTTCAGGAACCACATGTTTGTCTGGCCTCTCAACAGATACCCCTCCACTTTGGCTGCACCTACGGTACGGCTATCTGTATAGTTAAGGTATGCAAGCCGCCCCACCAATGGCAAGGTCCATGGTTCATGGGGGGGTTATTTTCCTTACTTTCTGAAAAATAATTTCTTACAAGCTTCGAATTCTCATCATGGTTTTGGTTTCTCCTTATTGTGTTACAAATTCTCCTAATCTCTTTTTCATTTTTTATCCCTTTCATACATATAATTCTGAAATCTCTCTCTCCTTGATTCCTACTCTCTTCACATCCCCCCCCCCCTCCATTGGTAATCTAGATAACGTATCTGCATTAAAATTTTACTCCCCATTTACGTATTTAATTAAATAATCAAACTGTTTCAAGAGAAATGTCCATCTTGTGATTCAATAGTGATACAACATACATTACAGCAGATAACTTAAAGCTTTGTGATCAGAATATACAATGATTTTGTGTCCCAGTAAACAATTTCTGAACTTGGCAACAGCCCAATGTACTGTTAAAAGCTTCTTCTCAAGTCACTGAATAATCCTTTTCCTGTTTTTCTAGTGTTCTGCATGCAAATGCTGTAGAATGAAGTTCTATTCTACCCTGTACTATTTTCTCTTGAGATAAATGATCTCCCATTCCACTATTACTACTTTTGGCCATAAAACAAAATGGTAGTGCCAGATATGTTCTTGCAAAATTCTGCTATCACGCAACTATCTTTGTAAACACTGACATGCACACCTCAGAAAACTCTAATACCAGCTACAGTGACCACAATGCACAGCTACTTGCCATATGCGGAAGTGTTGATTTGTCTAGGAATGGATGTGTTATCTACAAGAGAAAATTCAGCATGGAAAATATTGAGCACTTCAAACATATGCTAAGTACCCACTCGTGGAATAAAATCTACAATAGTTACAACACAGATGAAAAGCTGGATAATTTCATGGAAATTTACAGACATTGTTTCGGAATTGCATTTCCAAAAAAGAAAATAATTTGTAAAGGCCCCAGCAAACCCAAAACTTGGATTACATCAGGGATCAAAGTATCATGTAGAAGAAAAAGAGAACTTTTTGCACTATCAAAAACAGATAGCAGCCCTGAATTTGCTCACCACTTCAAAAAATACAAGTTAACTCTGAGTCGTGTAATAAGGGAAGCAAAATTAAAGGAAAATGACAAACTTATTATGGAATCATCAAACACAGCTAAGACAATGTGGAATATGGTACAGAGACTTACTGGAAAGGTGGAAACACACAAAAATATTGTATTGTCACAGGCGGGCAGCAAGATCACTGATCCAAAATTAATTGCTAACCGCTTCAATTCTTACTACACCAATATTGCTCGTGAGTTAGCGAAGGAACAAATGGGAAAAACATCAAACAAAATATTACAGGAAATTTCTGGAAATAGCGTAACAAATACGTCCATGTTCCTCCGTCCAATAAGTAGGGAAGAACTGTTAAACAGTATAAAGTCATTAAAAAATAAATATTCAGCCGGAGTCGACGATGTGCCAGACTATATTATAAAAGAATCAGCTGAACAGATACTCGCACCACTGCTAGATATATGCAATTCTTCACTATCAAGAGGTATTTTCCCACAACAGTTAAAAACTGCAAAAGTTGTACCCCTTTACAAAAAGGGCGATCGGCAGCAGATGGTCAACTATAGGCCTGTGTCACTCCTATCAAGTTTTTCAAAAATCATTGAAAAACTAGTTCTGCTACAACTAACTGATTTCTTTAACAAAAAAATATGATTTCAGGATGTCAGCATGGCTTCAGGCCTCAGTGCAGTACTGAAACAGCCACTTTTAGCCTCATAAATCGTATTTTAAATTCAGTGGATAATCACAAAAATGTTTCGGGGATTTTCCTGGATTTAACAAAAGCAGTTGATCTAATAGACCATGAAATTCTCCTAAGAAAGTTAGAGTGGTATGGTGTAAGAGGCCTGCCACACGAGTGATTGAAATCCTACCTAGAAAATCGCTCTCAGGTAAAACACATGGGAAAAAACGAACTCCAAGCTTATCAATCGAAACCTTCCACATTAACCCACGGTGTACCACAAGGCTCAATTTTAGGTCCCTTTCTCTTCCTAATTTTCATAAATGACTTCCCCCTACACGTTCAACACTCCGAACCAGTGCTATTTGCAGATGACACAAGCATATTAATTGAAGGTGAAAATGAAATGGCTCTAAGTTTAAATGCTTAAGTCACAAGTGAAAATGTCTCAGAGTGGTTTATGAGGAATAAATTACTGATAAACCCTCAAAAAACAGTCGTCTTACACTTCCATACACAACGAAATAAAAACCCATTAAAACCAAACATGTCAATGGAAAACCAAAGAATTAACAGTGTCACTGAAGCAAAATTTCTTGGCATCCACTTACAAGACAATCTTAAATGGAATTCCTACATCACTTCATTAAATTCTAAACTATCCAAAATGACTTATGCAATGAGGATTATATGGAACAACACAAGTCCTGAAACAGTTAGAGCAGTGTATTACACTTGCATACACTCCCTATTAAGATATGGCATCATATTCTGGGGAAATTCTCCTCATTGCATAACCACATTCATGAAGCAAAAAAAGATTGTGAGGGTAATGAAAAATGCCAACACCCGAAAATCATGCAAACCATTCTTTAAAGAACTGGGGATTCTACCCCTACCATGTATCTATATACTAGAAGTTGTAATATTCCTAAAAAAACATGCTAAAAATGGAAATGTATTTATTCAAAATAAATCTGTACATGAACACCATACAAGGGCAAATAGTGACATACACAGACATCACTGTTATACCACACTGTGCAAGAAAGGTGTATATCACTCAGGTTCACATTTGTTCAATAAGCTGACAAGTAACCTAAAGGCAATAAACAAAATCCATAGCTTTAAAAAATCTGTAACATCATATCTCTTGGAAAACTGTTTTTACTCAGTAACACAGTATCTTGAAAAATAAGTTGGTTGTAACAATATAAAATGTAATGTAACAATATAGCAATATAAAAATGTAACAATTTATAAATGTAATGTATACACCAGTGTAACAGTATATTAATGTAATATCATTTTGTCCACCATCTAAGGTATGGTATATGTACCACAAAGATTCAGGACGTAAATAAATAAAAATAAAATAAAATAAACTGTCTTTTTACTTTATCAAAAGCTTTTTGCTGCTCATTACACCATATTCATAATACATCCTCCTCTAAAAGATTGTGCATTCAATGCCTGTGTTTTCTTCTGTTGTTGGTCTTGTTGTGGTCTTCAGTCCTGAGACTGGCGTGATGCAGCTCTACATACTACTCTGTCCTGTGCAAGCTTCTTCATCTCCCAGTACCTTCTGCAACCTACATCCTTCTGAATCTGCTTAGTGTATTCATCTCTTGGTCCCCCTCCACGCTGCTCTGCAGTACTAAATGGGTGATCTCTTGATGCCTCAGAACACATCCTACCAACCGATCCCTTCTTCTAACCAAGTTGTGCCACTAACACCTCTTCTCCCCAATCCTATTCAATACCTCCTCATTAGTTATGTGATCTACCCATCTAATCTTCAGCATTCTTCTGTAGCACCACATTTCGAATGCTTCTATTCTCTTCTTGTCTAAACTATTTATCGTCAATGTTTCACTTCCATACATGGCTACACTCCATACAAATACTTTCAGAAACGACTTCATGACACTTAAATCTATACTCGATGTTAACAAATTTCTCTTCTTCAGAAACGCTTTCCTTGCCATTGCAAGTCTACATTTTATAACCTCTCTACTTCGACCATCATCAGTTATTTTGCTCCCCAAATAGCAAAACTCTTTTACTACTTTAAGTGTCTCCTTTCCTAATCTAATTCCCTCAGCATCCCCCGACTTAGTTCGACTACATTCCATTATCCTCATTTTGATTTTGTTGATGTTCATCTTATACACTCCTTTCAAGACACTGTCCATTCCGTTCAACTGCTCTTCCAAGTCCTTTGCTGTCTCTGACAGAATACCAATGTCATAAGTCTTTATTTCTTCTCCATGGATTTTAATACCTACTCCAAACTTTCCTTTTGTTTCCTTTATTGCTTGCTCAATATACAGATTGAATAACATCGGGGATAGGCTACAACCCTGTCTTACTCCATTCCCAACCACTGCTTCCCTTTCATGCCCCTCAAATCTTATAACTGCCATCTGGTTTCTGTCCAAATTGTAAATAGCCTTTCGCTCCCTGTATTTTATCCCTGCCACCTTCAGAATTTAAAAGAGAGTATTCCCGTCAACATTGCCAAAAGGTTTCTGTAAGTCTGCAAATGCTACAAATGTAGGTTTGCCTTTCCTTAATCTATTTTCTAAGATAAGTCGTAGGGCCAGTATTGGCTCAAATGTTCCAATATCTCTACGGAATCCAAACTGATCTTCCCTGATGTCAGCTGCTACCAGTTTTTCCATTCGTCTGTAAAGAATTCTTGTCAGTATTTTGCAGCTATGACTTATTAAACTGATAGTTTGGTAATTTTCACACCTGTCAACACCTGCTTTCTTTGTGATTGGATTTTCTTATGTATTTTCTATAAAAATTAAGTAGCCCAAAATATGTTTTTAACTTTTTCTCTGACTCAGGGGCGGGGAACTTTGCTATGCCTAATGTCACATCAGTATCACACAAAATTCCATCCTTAGTGACATTGTTGCCACGAAATTTTGTCTCTTTCACAGCAAATTTACTCTTTTCTGGTTTAATGATGTACCCTTTTACCTTAATTTTCTCCCTACTTCTATTAATATTTATTTCTACAACAAAATATAGATACCTCATCACAAAATCTCATCCAGGACTGATGTAAAACTGATCCAAGACTGATGTAACATAGCTGTTGTAAGTGATGCTTACATTCAACAAGTTTCTATGTACTGTTTGAAGTACATAATTAAACCAACAATTGGGATTATTTTATTTTCATAATACTGATTACAGAATTTCATTTGATAGTTGATGGCAACAAGTTTGATATAACAATTATATTGAAATCAATTGGTTTTAATTTCGAAATTTTATGAAATATGCACTGTTAACAGTAGATCGACTGCATCTCTTAATTACTTCATAATAACAACATGACTTTTGATAGTGACATGATTTTTGCATTGAGTTCTTTCATCATTACTACTGCTTTATAGTCTCTTTTTCATACAAATAATAGCCAGAATGTGTGTTTACATTTAGTGTAACATGTTTAGAGTTTGCAAGACAGTCCTTCCAAAATCGATTTGATTTGTATATCAAGCTCCGAATTTCATTGTTAAATTATTAGTTTTCATAGATGAAGTAAGTGTAAGGAAATCCAACTGAAAGTTCTGCATGAACATAACTTCTTGTAAAGATTGCATAATAGCATCACAATCTCCTAAACACATGGTAGTGTTCTGTTCATTATATGCTGCCCTGCTGTGCTACATTACATCCCATCCTGTAGTTCTTTTATTGACCTTCGTTAGTAGTCCAGTTTTTGTGTCTTGTAGGATTTTGTTTGCCTGATTTTTTTTGTGTTGAGTTCTCTTATATTTCTCTTATTCATATATTTTCCTTAACTTCTATAACCCATTTAGTGTTTGTGTTACTAGCCCACAATTTTTGGATTATTCTTTTTTTTGTCTGTTGTCTAGTGTTCTCATCAGATGCCCAAAGTGTCAGATGTGTTTCTTCCTGATCATGCTCATTACTGGTTCTATTTCTATATTCTGTTTCATTTGAAACCATTCTCCAGACCCATTACTTTGATATAGGTTACTTACACTTGTAATTCTTTTTCTTTATCTCTTTAGTATTCAGTCTGTTTCTGCTGTAATAGTTGTTCTGAAAAAAGTTTCAACTACAAATGCTGTTTGTAACTTTGTAACTGTTTTATAAAGTTTTAATTTTGTAGCTGTCGATAGGCTTTTATTGTTGCATGTGATTTTGGTAGTGTTATTTGCTGTGTTTAATTTTTTCTGTTTCGCCATATTAATTTCTTGTTTAAGTTGTATATTAATATTATACATAAAAATTTAAATTTATCAACAGTTTCGATTCTCTGTACTTATATTGTAATTTTGTTTACTAGCGGTGGATCAGTTAAGCAACCACTGTTTTTTCAAATGATATTCTAAGGTCGGTTTTCTGTGCTATTTCTTGTAGTGATTTATCTCATTGTCTGGTTTCTCGAACATTGTTGGCTAGGAGAGTGAGGTCATTAGCAAATCCCAAGAAGTTTAAACTCATATTATTTTTCACAGTTGCATTTCTTATGTTCTTTGGGTTATCCTTGTACCATTCTCTCATTATATATCCCATTCTACAACTGAATAGAAGGGGTGACAGTACTCACATTGTCCTGAACCTCTATTTATGAGGAATGGTTTAGAATTTTTTTCTCTCAACTTTACTTTTGATTTGGTTTTGGTTAGAGTTAGTTCTATTAGTTAAATTAGTTTTGATGATGTCCTAGATTCCTTAGAATTTTTTATGCTGAGGGTCTGTGAATACAATTACATGCCCTCTTGAGGTCTACATATGTTGATGCCAGATATTTGTTATATTTCCTGTAGTATGTCGTAAAGCATTTCTAACTACTGATCTAATATGCGTAGCTTCTCTATGCTTTGAAACTTTCCTTGTGTTCCCCTAACTCCTGTTCTAGTTGTTCCTTGATTCTTCCACATATAATCTTGGGTAAAATCGTGTATGTACAGTCTAGGAGAGTGTACTCTGCATTGCTTCTACCCCCTTCTCATGTAGTGGATGGATATGTGAATGGTCCAAAATTCAAGAAATTGTTCAGTTATCTAGATTTTTTTGATATCATGTGTAAGAAGTTCTTGAATGTTTCCACATTTCAACAAACACCTGATCTTCTCTACCTGCCTTATAATTGTTTGTAGTCTGAGTGCTTTTTCCACCTCCACAGAAGTTGGAGGCTCTTGTTTGTTTTTATTTTTATTGGTGTATTTAAATCGATTCTTTGGGTTATTTGCAGTTCAGAATTTTATTAGCTGCTTTTGCCATGATTTAAGCACCTTCTTTTTCACTGTGTACCATTCTTCCATCTTCATTTTTAAGTTTTAGTGTAATGGGCTCATACTGTTTTAGCTGTTTCTCAAAGATTTCTTTGTGGTTACTGGAACTGGTTTTGTGGTAATTGTCTACGGAGTTTATAACATATGTATTTAATCCTTTCTTGATTTTCGTAATTTTTCATGCATATTTTTTCCTTTAATTTTGAAGTTGTTGGCATTTTCTTCTGTTTTGTGTGTTTGTGTCTTTAACCATGCTTGGTGTCTTTCTTCATGAAATTTGTAACATTTCAGTGTCTATCATGTATATTTTCTGTGTAGGTTCAACAGAGCTTGGTTCTTGATTGTTTTGTGAGATTTGGTACCATTTCTTCTTGATCATTTATTAAATGATGTATTATTCGTTGATATTTTTGTTTCTAATTAGCTGATGTGGGTCAAAGCTCCTATTTGATTTGCTGGTTTTTGCACTGTTTTTCTGAAACAAAGTGAATGTGATTTTAATGTTAAATCTGTAGTGGCATAAGGCTGTTTCTATTTCTCTCAGTACTTTATAACGTTGTAAATCCCTTATGAACATTTTTGTCTATATAGGCATGGTGTAACTGCCAGCCTTCTATCCTCCAATATGGATGTTTCCAGTTTTTAAGCTTATTTGGCTTCCTCTTCAAGGATGTTGATTCAGACATCAAGTTGTGTCCTTTGCAGAGTTTAAAATCCATTGTTATTTGTAAAGTTATGTTGACGCCGTTTTTCAATTATATCTTTATATTTCCTTTCTTTTTCCCATCTGGGCACTGAGCCTCTCAATAAGGTTTTTGCATACTTTTTGTTTATTCTGGTCCCAGTGTGATCAAGAAGGTCCCAAAATTTATTTACTTCTTCCTTTGCTTTTGTCATAAATTTTTTCATTCATACGATGATGAGCATTTATTTTTGTGTAACTTTCATCCATTGTTTTAAAATTTCGAGTTGCATTTCTTGGTGACATTGCTTGACATTCAATTATTGAATTTATTATTTTTGTATTCACCACACATCCTGTTAAATTGGGGACATTGCTTCATGACCCTCTATTCTGGTTTCCCATTATTAATCTGTATCTTTGTGATTTGAAATGTCTTCTATTATGTTTCTCATTTTTTCAGAGCCATGCTATTTAAATTTTTTGTTTGTTTAATTCATGTAAGAAAATCTTCAGTTTTGCATTCCTAAATAGAGAAGTTATTTGTGTGTTGCTATGTTTTTTCTTTGCTTATGTTGAATCTTCTTTTTGTGTGTCAGTGTGCATTTGAGTGATTACAGATGCTCTGATTCCTCGCTGTCTGTCCTTTTGTTCAGGATGGTGGTATTTTTTGCTAAAAGGCCTTTCTATTTTTGACTTTCAAAAGTAATTAATATTAGTTTGAACAAGCCCCAATTTACGATTTCGGTTGTTAACTGTAGAGAGTATGTATGATCCTATAGAGCTATTTCATTTTGTTCAAGCACACCAGTTAGCCAGTGAGGACTCCCCTGTTTATCAGCTAGGTCTTCCACATAGGAGTATCACGTCTTCTCCAGCTACATCATCACTGTAGGGTCATGGCATTTAATATCCAGTAATAGGTGTCTAGATACTTTTGATATGATAGCGTATTTCATTTTTTTGGCTAATTTGCTTGAGGTAATAGGTTAAGTATAAATGTACACCCCTATAATATATCAGTACTACAACACATAGTTCTGTTATGTAAGATTGAATGTAGAATCAGAAAGCTGTCATGGGTTTTCTTTGTCTGCAGCAAATGACAAAACTACTGTTGTGATTCCATTTTGCAGCAAAGGTGTCCTTAGAACAATCAGGAACAGATGATTTATACATCTGCTGCTGCCATGTTTATGACGTTTTGCAAACTGTCGACAGAATCTGTCGCCATGTTGCTCCTTTCTATAACATGGTAGGGCCTGAATGAAGAAGTGACAGAGAAAAAGATTGAAGACATTATTTTGGCACTGTCCTGTAAGGCTTGCATCAGCCCTTTGTTCGGAAAATTATAACTTCTGGTACTTACCTAATCCTTCATACTTTTCCAGACAGGCGTGAAGGTATGCTGCTCTGTAGTCATTTTCCTTTTATGACAGGAAACAGTCTGCTGATCTCCTCCCAGTTGCCAGCCATGATTTCACATGTGGCAGTGAGTTGAATTCAGAAGGAGGAGGTTCAGTTACAGTAATGAACATGAAATCTGGCACATGGTCCACCAAATGGGCATTTCATAAAGGGGTTACAATCTCATTCATGGAACGAAGTAAGTGTTCACACTCCACTATTGATATAGCGATAGTGTTTGAAGCACAAAGCAGTGGCCTTATATCACAAGGCTTCCTTTCAATATTTTCATCTTCCTTTTATGTCCTGAAAGCTCTTACAATTTTCCTATTATTTGAGATTCTAAATTGTTCTAAAAATTAATTATACTTTCTTCTTCATACATTATATCTAGCTTCTCAGGCCATGCAAATGGACGTTGTTAGCTCACAGAGGAGATCGTCATAGCCACAACTATTCTGAAAAATCTTATTCATTCCACTGTAAGAAGACAGAGTAGCTAACGATCTTGATTCTAAATTGTCAGCAAGACGCCTGAAAAACTGTTCTGCATGAATGGTTTGTATTTCATTTGATCTTGACAGAGCACAGGTTTGAATTTACTTAATTTAGTTATACTGTTAGTTACTTTGGCATTATGGCCAGAATTTTGACTGAAACACTCTAACAGTTCTTTTTATCAGTTTATCTGCTGTTTGTAGTTTTAATTCCCCCTTTTGAAGGTCGCATGGAAGCTCAGCTAATTCTATAAAAGCGTTCAACACTGTACCTATACCTTCTACAAACTCTGCACTTCCTAAATATGTCTGTAAATCAGAATATCCGGCTCTTTCTCATAACATTATTCTCAATCATGTGAAAATTATTCCCAAACAGCTTTTAAAAAATTGTGAAAATTTTGTCAATATGCAACATGCATTGCTCCAAAACTTTTGCATAGGTGATTAGTTCCCTTGGGTTCTTAGGAGACTAATTGTATAAAGCATACAGTTTTTCTACACAAATTTGGAAGTAATTTATTCCATGGACTTCTCTGATGAAATCATTAACAGCTAGCTATAGTTTCTGTTTGCTGCAACCCCATATTATAATAGAGAGAAAAAAATGTTTAAGTTGTTCCCCAACACCATTGTTTCTGCTTATCATTGTTGGTGCACCATCACATCAAAAACATATAAGGCATTACTTTAAATATTCTTCACTCATTACAAAGAAGTTAAGTTTTTTTAAAGAAGGGCAGTAGTAAAATTAAAATATGTTCCAATTACCAGTTCAATCATATCTAAAAACAGTTTGACAGTTGTCAGTGCCATCCACAGAAAACTATATCAACTGGGATATCAGTGTAAGGGCTCTAATATATTGGACTTTTGTAAGCCCTTGTTCTAATTATTGCTTTTTGCTTAATTCTACTGTTTCTGATGCAGGTATCTGTGATTTACGTGATTTATGTTCACTAATTTTCTTATTCTTATTATTATTTTATTTTTTCTCACATCCATAGCAATATATCTTTCAGTGCACCCATTCATCCAAATGTGAAGCCCTGAGGATTGTTAGGAATAAAATTTGCTTCTGAACATAAACACTAAGACAAAAAAATGAATGATGTACCATAGAGAAATTATCTGAATGGGAGAGGAATAAGTAGATGCGATGTATGGGTACAGAGAAAGAAATGATTACATTTCAGAAAAAAATTGATGGTTTATATAGGAGAAAGAGGTACACAAATTGAGCAAGTCAGTAACAGATCAGTCCTCCTCCAACCATTACACAAGCACTTATTCAGCCTAACATTGATTGATACAGTTGTTGGTTGTACTCCTGAACGATATCATGTCAACTTATGTCCAATTGGTGCTTTAAACGCTCAAAATCCCGATATGGTTGAAAGGACCTGCCCTCAATCTTCCAAACGTTCTACGTTGCTGAGAGATCAAACGACCTTTCTGGCCAAAGCAGAATTCGGCAAGCACAAAGACAAGTGTAGAAACTCTCACAATGTGTGGGCAGGCATTTTCTTTCTGAAATGTATGCCCAGGATACATAATGTCTTCTTCCTAGCAAGTCACAGTAACTAATGGTATCGCAGTCGAAATTCTGTTTCAGACATAATCTAATTACAGGTGCAGTTAGTCTCCTTATCATAAAACACAAATTAAAACTTTGTTTCAGTGTTAAGCAGAAAGCTATCATTTAAATTTAACTTGGATAGGAGCAAGAAGACGACAGCGGTTAATGTCAGATGAACTAACTCATTGTTGAAGCACATTTTTTTCTAGTCCACTGTAATATGCAGAAAAAAGAAATATCTTTCTTCAATGTTCGTCTCATTCATTATTAAGTGTATTGTATGAGATTGTTTTCCATTACCTGAAAGATTCAGTGAATGTATGAAATTATTAATAAATCTAGACTTGGTATTTTAAGAGCTGGTCCATACCACCATAGAGTTGCAGGTTTTAGAACTTCTGGCACTCTATTTTGGGAATTCTGTATCTACTAGTATTGGGTGCCTGTAGGTACCAGCCTAACTAGATCCCTGGTTTGCATTCATCTTGACTGGAGAAAAGCGACAGAACTGCTGCCTACCAAGGAATCACAGTAATTCCATGTAGAATATCTTCAGTCCTACTCTCCAGTGATAATGCTGACAGTTGATGTAGCATGAATTAGAGCACTGTCTGGCACAGTTTATAATTGACAATGTAACTTATATTATGACATGGCAACAGTAAGGAATTCATGGATTTTATTTTATTATCTGACTCCGATGATATTACAACACCTAATATGTGTTGTAAATGCTTTTATGAACCTGATGATGATGTACAGAACGAAATTGGTTCTTAAACAGAGAAATTTTATGAGCAACTCTTGGCAGTAATCAGGACAATCTTCAACTATTTATGAGCTGTGGGGTGCCACCTTCTGAAAATATATCCGAAGGAAGCCTACTTTGAAAGTTTGTAGAACTAACTTTAAGTGATGAATATAAAAAAATACTACAACCATTATGCATTGTTCCAATAGGTATTATGAAGATAAGATTAGACTACTTACAGCAAGCACAGAAGGATTTAAGCAACCATTCTTCCCCCAGTCCAACATTAATGGAATCAGAATAAGCTCTAATAGCTGGTACAATGAGACATAGCATCTGCCTTGCACTTAACGCTGGTTTCCAGAATAGATGTGGATCTTGATCCAAATGTTAGACTCCATTTTCTCAGCTGACGCTTCCTCTAACATGCTGTCAAGGAAAATTGTGTTGCAGTGATATTTTTTATGAAAGAATTACATTTCTCTGTTTCTGGTAAACTTCTTCCCAATCTTTGCCCTATAAATTCTCTCTGAATACTGTAACTGAGGCTACATTTACAATTTAGTACAATTTTCCTTTTCCTTTCTTAGTTTAGCCTGATTGATGGGAATGTTTTATTGCTACCACTTGACCATCACTGTCAGATAAACCATTTATTATGAGACTTGTATCTGTTTAATTAAAGACAATTGGATTTAGAAAAAAATTATAATCATTGTTGCTCTATGTGCTTCTGTTCTTATCGGGAATGTTTGCTGTGCTGGTAAAATTAAAGCTAGATGTTAGTAACGTGCTCTTCATCAAACTATCTGAGATGATGTCTATGTTGAATTCTCCACTTACAAACAATTCCCAGGTATTTCTATTAAATCTTGCTTGTAACCCTATAATTGCATAATGAAGTTCAAAAATTTCTTGTTGGGAACCTGTAGGATATAAAAACTGCTATCCTGTGTTATTCAGTCTGTTCATAAAGTGCAGCACTCAAAGTATTCGATGCAATGTTCACTGGTTGTGAGGTCTACGGCCTGGGACTTTATTCCACTTCTTGTGATATTTCAACTTTCCCTTTCCTCATATTTCACATACTGTTATATTACATCTAGGTGAATCTATTCAATTCCTATGATTTCCATATGCTGTTCTGTAATATAAAGCATATAAAACTCACACCCATATGCTCAACTACACTTAAGACATACTCTTACAAACTCAGTTCTCATACCTTGTGTAGGAAAGGCACCTGCAGCTGTAAAGGACAGGTAAAAACCTTTCCAGTAAGACAGCTGTATCTATCCTTTGGTATCTTCCAGCCAGTCATGCCATAAGACATTACTTTTCTATTTTATAAATAGCATATCTGTAGAAATACCGTAGATTTTAAATGTCCCACATTGACAGGTGAAGCTCATTTCTTATTTAACAAGCTTCTTATGTTTTGATAGCAAAATTAAAATGGAGCTATGAGGTATTTGGGCGAGGAATAGGCTAGTGGGTAATGGAGTTGGTGATTTGTTTCTGCAGACAATAAACACAATTCCATTGAGACAGAAAATGAAGCTTCATGCTAGATTGTATGGACAAGACTCACAAGTATCAAGGATAGGCATAAGATTATAATTGCATCTTTCTGTTTACCAAGCAACTCATCCCCACATGTAACCGAAAACTTTAGAGAAACCTTTAGTTTTCTAGCACATATGTTTACCAGTCACACTTTTATCATTGGTGGGGACTTTAGTCATCCAATAATTGATTGGGATAAACACAGTTTTGTAAATGGTTGGTGTGACAATACATCCTGCACAACAATAGTAAAAGCCCTTTCTGAAAACTACCTGTAACAAATTTCTGGAAGCCCACTCATGATGGAAATATGTTGGATGTAATGACAACAAACAGATCTGACCTACCTGAGAATGTTCACATTGAAACTGGTGTCTGTGAATATTAGACAATGTAGCAACAATGGTTGATAAAGTAAAAAATGGCAACTAAACCAAGCATAAAGATTTGTTTGTTCACAAACTAGGTAAAGAAGCTGTAGCGTTTTATTTCAAGGAGGAAATTGAAAAATTTAACTTTCGGTGGGAGCATGTAGAAGAACTGTGGTTCAAGTATAAAGCAGTAGTTGACCATCCATAAATCATACCTGTCAACAAGAAAAGTAGCAGGAGTGTTCCGAAAATCTACCATCTAATATCCTTGACAACCACCTGTTACAAAATCTTAGAATTCATTCTGAGCTCAGTTGTAACAAGGTATCTTGAATGGAATAACCACCGCCACGCTAAGCAGCATGGATTCTGAAAATGTTGGTAATGTGAAATAAACTTGTGCTTTTATCAGAAGATATCCTGAAAACAAGGGATCCAAGCAGGTAGGAAAATGCAAAAGCTCTTTACCTCTGAAAAATAGGTGATTGGGTACCACACTTGCACTTATTATCGAAAGTACGACTGTATGGAGTATCAAATGAAGTTTGTGACTTGATTGATAATTTCTTAGCAGGAAGGGCACAGCATGGTACCTAGGAGGGAAAATCATCAACAGATGTAAAAATAACTTCAGGTGTTCCCAGGGTAGTGCGTTGAGATCCTTAATGTTAAGTTTTATATTAATAAACTTGCATACAATGTTAATACTAACATCAAATTTTGCAGATGATCTGCTTATATACGATGCAAAATTGTCTGAGAAAGTTCCACAGATATTCAGTCAGGTCTTGATCAGATGTAATACAAAGACAAGCCACCTCCTTAAAATGTTCAGAAATGTAAAATTTTGCACTTCACAGAATGAAAAAGATGTGGTATCATATGACTGCAATATCAGTGAGTCACAGTTGGAGTCACTGAACTTGGATCGTGTATCACCTATTCAAAATGCTTGGGATATTGACACTCACAAGTCAGTACATCCACTTGATGATATTTGTAACCAACAACAAAAAACTATTCCAAACTAACTGTGATATTCAGAAACACGGCACAAGGTAGAAGCAAAGCCTTTACATATACTTACTAGCTCTCAAATACTACAAAAAAGGAGTCATCCACGCTGAAGTAAGAATTTACAGTAAGCTTTGAGTGAATACAAAATAGGACATTGACAACCCCATGTATTCAAGAAGGAATTGAAATAATTTCTCATAACCAGACAAAATGTAATTTGAATGAATTTTTGGAGCTATTGGTTTTGTAAAAGATGTATTATATCTGTATTGTAACTGGGGTACTTTGTATGTTAGTGTGTGTAATATTGCATACCTTATACCTGTATTTATATTCTCTGCTGTATTGTAGTTTTATTGAAACCTTGTATGTCATAGTGTGTGTCTTGTTTTTATATTGTTCGCAATATCTTTTATTTTTCTTATACATTTGCCCATGTAGTACTGTATTAATTGTCTTGTTCTACTGATCAGTTACAATTAATGTACACCCACTCACAGAGGCTGCAATTAGCATATGGGAGTGATACTTGGTAGATATTATAGAGTATTAATGCAGAACCAACTGTTTTCACATGTAATGGATTAAGAATGAGGAGTGGTCACAAAAGGTCAGAGAAGTGAGGATTGATTTTATTGTTAACCCCACTTACATTATTTGTTCAATATGAATACCAGAGATGTCGATGAGATGCTGCAACCGTAAAACAATGTGATCAATAGTTGCCCACAGCAGTTTCTATGGAATCTGAGCAATGTGTTCCTGTATACTAACCTTCAGATGAAGTATAGAATGAATGTGTCCCTGGTATATGCGATCTTTTAAATATCACCAGAGCCAAAGGTTAAATGGCTTCATATCAGGTGATCTAGCAGGCCATGCACCTGGGAGGTTGCATTAAACAGATCCCTCAGTGAAAGAGAAACATGAGGTGTTGCTCCATCTCGAATGAAACCAGTAGTTTCCACACACTCGTGCTCTACCACAACAGGAATCACATGATGAGAGACCCTCTGGGTGTATAATCTTCAGTAAAAAATAGAACGAGAACAAAGCTGCTCGTGAATCCACACCACACAGTAACATATGAGGAGTACAATAGCTCTTTATGAACAACAAACTGTTTAACAGGAAAACAAATTCAACAGTTCTGTGTATTCACTGCACACTGTAGGGTAAAATGTGCTTCGTCACTCCATAGAATATTACCCAACCTCATGTCATCAACTTCAATCTGTACCAGAAACCGATACCAAATTCAGAATGTTGCTGCAGATCATAAGGTTTTAGTAACCACACCGTCTAGATCTTGTACAGGTAGCAACGTAAAATAAACCGCAAAATTTTCTGTATTATTGACTGTGAGACGGACAAATCTCGTAAAACTGCACGAGCACTAACACTAACACTGCATGATCAGTTACAGCAACAGCAACTTCATCAATGTCTTCCATCAGGATAGGATCCCTTCCTCCTCCAGGCATCACACCAAGCTGACCGGTGTTTTAAAATTTCATTATCATCTTCTTTAAAGCATTTATTGACATGGAGCCTCTCCTCAGACCTTTCAGTTGGTGATATGCTCGCAATGCAGTGCTGTAATTGCTGCCGTTTACATAACATAACGTTCACTATCAGTGCACGGCCTCTCTTCTTGATAGCCATACTCTTTACTCACGCTGTAGGTTGTCACATGACATACAGTTATACAAACAGTGTACAACGCCAGATTTGCAACTAATGACCACAACTGGAACTAATTTCCAGCGTCAATCCGTTCTGTTTTAACGCATTAGCATATCTACCGAATTTCGCTGTCATACGACAATTACAGCCCACACCAGACCTCCGTGAGTAACTGCACTTTAAATGTAACTACCCAGTTCATTACAGTACAACCTTTGTACAAAATTAAATTAACAGGAACCAAACAGAATTCAACTCATATTAACACCTGGGCGTAACAGTTCGTGGGGGATATGAAATGGATGAAACGGACCCTACCAGTAGGTAAAATAAGAAGCAGTCTTTGGTTTGTTACTAGAATACTAGAGGAAGACAGTGAATCTTACTTACAAAACAGCCACGTGACACATCTCAGAGCATGTCTCTACTCTATGGGAGCAATACCAAATGAGACTAACTTGGGATATCGAATGTATACAGAGAAGAGCTGCATGAATGGTCAGAGGTTTTCCTGGCCCATGGGAAAGCGTCACAGAGATACTAAAATATCCTGACTGAAATGGAGTTACGCCAGCACTTTCATAGTAGTACCCAAATTAAGAAAAATGTTCTGTGTAAAATATTTGATATATTCTTCCTTAAGGTTTCTGCATAATATATTATTTATAAAAGGTTAAGGTTACCTTCCATAAGTGATCTCAGTGGATTAGTAACAGACTGATAACAGCCTCTTTACAATAGCAAATTACAGTTCTTCACTGCATCACACGAACCACTAGAAAAATAAAGTCTTTCGTCTCTTCATCTCTTTTATGTATGAAGCTCTTTCATCAGCAGAAACTTGTTTCATTAGTGTGTACAAACGCTCCTTGAGTAGTGCTATAGCAGTATCGCGCTCCTGCAACATGAAATGAGAAGTCATGAATAGTTGTTCAGTACGATTGCATCTCATTAAAATACTATTTCTGTAACGTAATTAAGCAATGAGAGACAGCTATTTGACTGTCCAGTGAAGTAGGTGCGAAGGAAGCCTGTGTGACATGTATTCAAAGAGAAAGAAACATGATTGAATCTCTGGCTCCGAGAGTTTGTAAATATTCATTTGTCTTTAGAAAAACGACATAAGAACGAAAATTGCCGAGGTGAACAGGCGCTGGAAGAAGGCCAAAACTAGTCCAAACTCTATATCGGGATAATCCCTGCAGTTTACCATTAGTCCTTTTTAAACAATAGATATTCATTTGTGTGTGTGTGTGTGTGTGTGTTTTTAAATTTTGTGGATCCCAGCTCTGCTCCATCCATTACCAGTACTGTTTCCATTCCTGGTGAACTGATATTTCTTTCCTGTTGCAGTGCTGTTAATATTCCTTTAAAATATCGTTTATATTTCCGAAGGTTAAATTTATATTTAACACTTGCTTCCCATTTTTTGGCAGGATTTCTACTAAAAGAATTTTTATGAAAATTGTTATGACTCTCAACTCTTTGTGTGATGTCAGTTATTCTTTACTGTCTACTGGTCACAATGTAAGTGATTGATAAAGTGATGAAACTGTGAATGCACCTTCGACCATAGATACTAGTAGACTGGCCTTGTTGTGCAGAAGCTATGGGGCTAGTGTGGCTCCAACATAAACCACGTGACTGTTGGCAAAACGTGGCGGGATTTCAAATCAGCGGTCTGCCATCCTATGTTTGTATCGGATTTTCCCCACATTTCTCAATTGACTGCCAAACGCTTCCAACAAAAACTACTTTTTTATTTGTGAAAAATTATGCCAGAACTACATTTGACCTGGATTTATTCAAAGTACCATTTATAAAATCTAACAAATACATCGAACGCCACTCTGGTGGGCAGCGGGACGAAATTGCTGTAAACTATCAATTATAGTAAAATGTCGTTAAAATTCTTTTAAACAGTAACAGTGGGCTCGTGTCAAAACTTTAAACATTGTATTCGCCACGTTTCGAGCTCTAGTCACTTATAAAAGAAAATGGGCTATGGGAATTATGTCAACTATAGGTGTCAAAATTGTTTACTTAGGAGCAGGTCCATTTTAGAGTATCAATTTTAGGTGCACTTCAAAGGTTAAGTTCCCACTATTTTTACAAAAGTTTAAACTATCAGTTTAAAAAAAATGATATTTTAGATGAAAGGTGAGACTTTGCAGTTTCAGAAAATAATTTTGGAGCCTAGGTTTAAAAATGGCAGACACTGTAAATACAAATTATGGATATACATTGTAAATAATAACTAACCTATCAAAACACTTCTCCGCGAAGTGCTTCGAGCAAATGGCTTAAAGTTTTTCCGTTTCAGGGCCTGTATCCAAAGCTGCCTTCGGTTTTCATCCTTACGGAACCTACGAGTAGGAACGAGAAACGATTATACTTACTTCTGTAACCGAATTATCACAGATACTTTCCAAAATGCAATATGAGTCTGACTTTACAGGCATCACTTTCAACACTTTAATTTACGTGATACTCTATTTCAAGTGTAAAAAACATATAAAAGTCACTTCAGCAGATTTCAATAAACGCATCTGCACTATCATAGAAACACTTACACGTGAAATGTAATGCCATTTCCCCAACAAAACGCTGCGTACAGCCATAAGCTCAACACGAAACAACCATATTTTGCCGACATACACGTGACTTCAGCCCAGAGATGTTGGAGCCACGAAAATGACGTCAGGGCCAGTCTATTATATTTATGGTCGAAGGAATGCACAGACTTCTAGGCCACATTCTAAACTGAAAAAACCAGAGTATTGCTACCAATAATGAAAAATAATAAAAGCTAGTGTACCGGGATTTTGAGATTTTGGAAGAGCATCTGTAATTTTACCAGCTGTAAGTAAACAGAACAAACGTTTACGTTTTTACAATGAATACTTATAACAGAGAAGGCCTAATGAAAAAAAGACACTCACTATTCACAGTCATGAAGGACAAATGAGATGCTCAAGAAATATGTAGTTCAAAATGGCAAACAGCGTAAAAGTACGAGTTAATGTGGCTACTCGAAAAAATGTGAATATTAATAAAAATAAAGTGTGTGCAAATTTTAAGGATGAGATTTTGAAAGTAATAGAACGTGCATCCGATGTACAGTTTATTAGATTGCAGTGCTGACCTGCTCCTACCGCTGGCGACGAATTGGTTATAGTAAACTCATTGAGGTGATGTTGTATGAGATGTCGCTCTTTGTGACACAGAAACAAAAAGTGGGATTTGTCTTGGCTGTTTTAGAGGTAACTAGGCCGAGAGAAGACGAGAGAAAGCTGTGGGAAGAGAAGTGGTTTACACAATGAGAAGATATTCACCTACACTCTATTATTGTAGGTGTGAACTGAAGATTTTCTTAATTTTTAAGAATCGATGAAAATTGTTTTTCAGAGCTGCTAGACATCGTGAAATCGTTCTTAACAAAAAGGAACGCAGTCATAAGAGAGAGTGTAGTGTATGACAAGAGGCTGTTAGCTATTTTACGATTTTTAGCCACTGGAAGATGTTAAGAGAATCTCAGATTCAGTGCTGTTGTATCAGCACAATTATTTCGGATGTTCCTCCAGCAGGACAATTTATTTGCAATGACATGGGGATATATGTCGAAGTAATTCAAAATAGATTGAAAAATAAAATGACTGATATCCAAGTTAACTTTATTATCTCACATAGCCGTAATAAATAATGATAATGAAAGAAACAGAAAATGCCTCTCTAGAAACTCTGACATCACACTCGCTGTCTGCCACAATGGTTATTTTAAGCAGCATCTACTTTCGTGTGCACAGACAGCAGATGATCGTCACTCGGATAATTGGTCAGACAGGCAACACACGTCACATTTTGCGGGGTGAAGTGTCGATGCCTGTGGGAGGGGGAGGGGGGTTAACTGTCGGATGGCGGTATCTAGTCATACACAAAGAAATCATCATTCAAGAAAAATTGCTGGGAAGCCATTGCACACGGTCGGCTGATAAATTGCTACGTGTGTAGGAGTACTACAGGAGACTAAATGGTCCATGGAATGAGACACGTTGTAAGGAATTTTGAAACTGAAAATGTGGTAGCTGTAATGATACCAATGAAAAATAAGAAAAGTTTATGGCCACACTTAGGACCTAAGCATATTTTAAATTGCGTTTCCCAAGAAACAAATATGTTTCGCTATCTTAAAAAACAAACAAGTGGATTAACAGAAGGGATCAAGATATCATATTAAAATAAGAGGCGAATACTCCAAACAAGATACTAATCTAGATTTCATTACCTACTTCAAAAGATATAAACTAATACAAGCCGGGTATAAAAAGGGAAATAGATGTGCGGTTAGCTGATCGCAGTAATATAGAGCTGATTAAGTATAATAATAAATGAACTGATAGAAGAGAAGTGGCTAGTGTTGTCAACATTCAATGGGCCAATATATTACCAAGATTGCTTCGATTAAGCTGCGAAGGTTTTTCTGGGAAGCCCTTACATATCATCCATACAGTCCCGATCTCTCCCTGCGCGATTTCCGTATTTGAAGCCCTGAAGGAACATTTCTGGCGATCAGTTTACTTTGGATGTAGAGGTGCATGTCCGGGTACAGCCACGGTTCTGAAGCAACAGTGTTGGGCATTGACTATTGTGTTTCATAGTATTATGGATATTGAGGTATACTAGTCATACAAAGTACACACATAACAATATAGAGACTGACGCACTTTTATGACTCACTAATTATGCTGATATAGAAAACACCACACAAGAGACATTCGTGTAACAGAGCGTCCATACTCCAATATCGAAAGAATAAAAAACAGAAAAGATAATACACTTTATGGAATAGTCGTGCTTTCGGCGGTCGATCGCATCACTATCGTCTCCTCCCCCCCCCCCCCCCACCCCCTCATCACCATGTGTTTCGATTGAAGGCCCCCTCACCATGTGTTTCGATTGAAGGGGGTATAGCACTCATAAAACAAGTCGATGCGCTGTACGTCCTTTGATATGAGAAATGTGGCACTTAATCTGCCTACTGGTTCGTGAAAGTATGACTGCTGGAAGGAAGATAGGCGCTGGAGAAGGTACTGTAACAGGCTATTGTATTCGTGACTGCTTAGGGTTCGCGCTGTTAATTGAGAAATCCTTCACGTATGCTGGCTTTAAACAGTGGAAACTGTTTCCTTGCATCCATGAATGTGAAAGACAAAGGTTTTGTCTGAGTGATTCAGTACTTTAAATGGACCCTTGCATGCAGGGGAGAGCAGTGGCTTAATTGAACCTTCGCAAACCCAGACAAAAGAGCATGAACACAACTCTTTGTAACAGATGATGGGCTTTGAACCATGACGCACAGGGTGTGGAGGCGCATGTGCGTTCTTATATGATTGTAATTTGTGTAGGAAAAATTCAAAGATGCCAAAGACGATGAGGAAGGAGAAAATAAATCATCTGGAACTTTCAGAGTTTCGCTATAAACAAATTAAATGGGGGAGCAACCAACATCTTCCTTTAATATGTAGGCCTGCAGAATCATGGGGACGGTGTCAGACCACGATTCATAGTGACAAGCCAGGGCCCCCATTAAACTGCGGTGTAGGTGCTTTACTATCCCATTACTTTTGGGATGGTAGCTTTTACTGTAGACATGGTCACACCCACACAAACACAATAAGTCTGCAAATACTTGGCTTTCAAATTGCTTTCCCTGGTCTGCAGTAATAGTGTGAGGGAAGCTGAAACATGAAAACCATGTAATGATCAAAGCCTGAGCAATGGAAGAAGCAGAAATGTCCGAAACTGGGATAGCTTCAGGCCAATGTGGTAACCTACTAATAACAGTTATGTTGTAAGGGAAACTCTGTGAAGCAGGAGGAGGGACTGCATTATCCAAGTGGATATGAACAAAATGACCTGAAGGGACAGGATAAGAGGAGACAAATATTTTTGTAGCATAGCAGCTTCGACAACATCTCGCCCATTGGCGACAATGATGCTCCCAACTGTGCCAGACTACTTTATCAGCAAGCAATTTTTTAGTAGCTTTGATGCCCAGATGAGCTAGGTCATGGTAAAAGCTGGAAATTTGGCGACGCCATCGAATATGGGTGAGGGGGCCTACCTTCTTGCAAGATGTATCACATCAAACTTTTCATTTCGAACCTTGCAGAGGGAGGAGGCCCAGATGCAATACCATGGATGATGGATCCTGTATACATTCTGGGCAGAATGTGTGATTCTTGGTCGGTGGCCACGGCAGTCCAATTGATAGCGGTAAGCAATGCACAATCCCATGACAGGCAGTCAACTACAATGTTGGCATGGCCAGCAATGTGCTGGACGTCGGTGGTGAACTGCACAATGAAATCCGCATAAAACATTAAAACCATAGGTTCCCCTTGGTTAGGATGTACCAGTAAGGTGGCATTAGCGAGTGGCAATTTCATAGAGTTACAGGACGAAACCCTGCTACAGTCCAAGGAACATATCAATCTCCGGACATGTGATTACAAACAAGCAAAAGATAGAGTAATTCTTGAAGTGCTGCTAAATGCAAAATCTCATGCCTGTAATAACTGAGGACACAGTTCTTTAAACGCTTGTGTCAGAGAAAGTACTTGGATTACATTTTTCTGGAAAGAGTGTGATTCAAGCTTTTGAGACCTTGTAATCTTGCCAAAAAAGAATTTCTCCAGATTTATCACGATTCAGCTCTGCAATCTATCGAAAACCTGTTGTACATGATGACGACAGTGTGTGAAGCTTTGGGAAAAAATTAGAATATCGTGCAAATAACAAAATGTAAATGGCAAGTCTTGCAAGACCTCAGGCATAAAATGCTTTGGTGTTTGTGCTGTGTTGTGGAGGTAGAAAGGCATCGTATTGATTTCGTTGAGCCCATGGAAGTTTCATGCTCCTTGCTACTGGTATCTGTGAGAAGGCTTTTGCACACTCAATAACACTGAAGGTACATGAGCCCACCACATTTGAGTTAGAGTCCATTTCATTCGGAACTGGGTATCTATCTCGAATTGTACAGCCCTTGAGACTCCAACAGCCATCACGCAAGCACCATGCTCCATTTTTCTTCTTGATCATATGCAAAGGAGAAGCCCATGAGATGTAAGATCTAGGTACTGAACTATCTGATAGTATTTTAGTACACTGAGACTGAGCTTTGCTTTCTATCAGGAGGTAGGCACTGTGGTTTTGCAGGCACTGGATGCCCAACAATCGTGTGAATGGAATGTCGTGTACATGGCAGCGGTTTTTATGGGCCAGTGCTGGGTCAGTAAGTGCAGGATACTCATGTAACAGCTGTATGCGAGGTCGTCGGCCTCCAGTGCAGTGGCGGACGAGGGAGAGGGTGGGGAGAACGGGGCAAGGGTCTCTTGTAGTGCCCGCACCATGAAGGTCAGAAATTGTGGTGCATGCAGTCCCAAAGACTTCAGTCACAGTGGACACTTTTTGGTGTAATGCTCCATTGCTCTCACACAACCTAGCACAGGTACTCCTGTGCAACATTCCTGTGGGCTCGTCTTTCACATATTTATGTCACAGGTAAGTGACAAGTATCCTTGAGTTTTATTATCTCAGTGGAAGAATAAGTCAGCATTTTCTTGTGTGCCACACGTATGTGCGTTCCACATGGTAACGAATACTGTTGCGATATGGCTGCCATGGTCATCGCAAACATCTTGGAGTGATGGAGCCCGGTGGCATCACTCATAACATGACCTGATGCACTACAGGTATGAGGAGAGCATGGCACTTTGTGAAGATTTGATGCACTAGATCCAGCATGACAGAAAAATGTCACAAAGAATGAGTGTCTAAGATTGCACCTTTGACATTAGCAACCAAATCCAGGTGGATTACAGCTAACCACCGACATCCCAAGTCAGATGCACTGCTCCCAATCTGGCAATGTGGAAGCCATTAGCTGCTGTGAGGATGGGCACTTGTTCACTAGAAAAGCGCACAGTTTTTGTGACTTAAAGTAAACACTAATCCCAGATTCTGACTACACTAAGAAAATGCCTCCAGTGTCCCTATCTGTTAGGAAAAGCCTGTGTGATTTTATCACCACAGTTTCGTTGTGTATGGCTTGGAGGCACTTCTGCTGACCGTGACAAGTATGTGTTCCTACTGGCACTTGTCTGGGAAGTTTGGCTAGACATATGCTTTGATATAACGTTACACTACTTTGCCAAAATGTTTATGAAACCAGCTCCATCTACACGTCTGGCTCTTATTAGAAGACGGGCGAGCGCCATCTTCATGCCGGTGAAACTTGGTATTAAGGTGGGCAAGTTCAGTGATGAGATGGCCCATAGACGGCTGTGGCGTCAGAATGGATGCCGGTGGAAAAACAGTGCACTTTTAAACAATAAAGGCTGTAGAGCTTGGTTTGGAACCTCAGATTTCACTTCATGTAAACTTGGATCTGCATAAGCAAGCGCCACGAAGTCTACTTTAGGTGCTAGTTCATCAGTGGGAAGAACAGGGAAAAGCTAACAATATTGCCCGAACATGCCGAGGCAAACGTCGCAACCAAAAAAGCTTCAGTGATTCTTTAGAGAGCAGACCTTGTCTTGCCAACAAGCAAAGGGAGTGAAGGACTTGGGAGGGGAAGTACCAGTTACTTCTCACTCTCCATGAGTTTTGAGTACGATTGTGGGTGCGGTACAAAAGTTCCAAGATAGCTTCCTGAAGAACAGTAAAAGATTGTTTGCCAAACACATCCACCAGTTGCACACTAACTCTAAGATCCAGTTGCGAAATCACCATAGCAAATTTCTTCATGTCTGAATCGACACTGTGGAAGCGAAAAAATGGCAGCAACTGGAGTTAACAACAATTATGTGTTGGGTGGACAGGAAGGTGGAATTTTTATATTCCTGATTCCCACATGAGTACTGTTTTCGACGGCTGCCGCTGGAGTTGATCCCTATTGTGAGGTCTGAGGCTTTTCTTTATCATGGACGATGGACTCCATAGACGTGTGATCAGACTTTGCATTGAAGTTAAGCTGTTCAGCTTGATGTCAGCACTTTTGGGTACTTGAAGTGTATTATTCATTCGAAGTACACTCGCAACAATATAGAGAGTGAGACACTTTTATCACTCACCAAATACACTGATATAGAAAACACAACCCAAGAGACGTCTGCATAACAGAGCGTCCATACTTCAGTATTGAAAGAAAACAAAACAGAACGGATAATACACTTTATGCAATAGTCATGCTTTTGGCGGTCAATCGCTCTGCTATCGTCGCCACACAATGAACAGTTATGACGATTACTTTTTCCCCGTCTGCCTCGTTTTCATTTGACTGCCTTAAAATTTTCATCATAATTACCTCAAGCAGTGGCTGGTAGAGACTGCTTATTTCCTGTGACGTAGTGACAGCTTTCCGAACAGTTGCTTTCAAGGGCACAGTAAGTGTTTGCTGCCCACTAGGAGTCAATATAGCTTCTAGGTTCATAGCACTTTCTTGTACTGCATGCAGTTCTGCACGTAATTTACTCATCTCATCCAGCAGCTCTTGATTTTCCTGAACGAAACAAATAATATAGCACTGTAGTATAAGTGGATACGTGTTCTGTGGTATGCAAATTGCGCGGCTTTTGTGCATAAAGAAAAGCTATATGTAATAACTGAGCGAACAATGTAAATGTACATAAACAACATGATGTACCTCCCATATTTCTTAAGTCAATACAGTATGAGGCAGAAGAATGTCTTCTTACCAGCTGTCAGAATTAAGAGCAATCAGAATAAAAACGAAAGGAAGACGTGTCAAATATCATGCTTATGAAATCAAAAATTAGCAACATTAGCAAGAGGAGAAGACAAATAGGAAATTTGGAGCAAATAACAGTCTTTGTATAAAAATATGTTTTGTATTTATGGTTTCAGAACATTTTTAGGGCTTACTGTTTCATCCTTGAGTGGATAAAATTATTTTCTACAAATAATTGTTGCCTATGTATGGCTTTTGACTAACTGTATACAATACTGTGTCTATATTTCAGACCAGCAGCACAAATAGTTTACATGTTACTGTCTTGTAAAATTAAATGCGCAACTGTGTGAATATTAGCACTTACGAGCTGAACATTATACAACAATATCAAGAAAATTACATGGAAAAGGTTTTTATTCTAAAAGAACAAAAATGTGAAGTGTATAAGAGCCTAAGTGTAACCAAGGAAAACCCAGTCTATGTTTGAATTTTCAAAGGTTCTTTGCTATGTCCTCGAGGATAACTTGATAATTATTATGTGGTGGAAATTGGTCAAAAGCAGAAAGTAAAATATACTACAGAAGTACAGACTTTGTGGAGCAATGATATTGGATAATATATTTATGAAAATTGTACACTCCAGAATGAAGAACACTACTAAAACAAATACTAGTGGAACCAAAGAAACGATATATTCTTTAAGATGGCCCTTCACAACTTGAAATATTTAAAAAAGAGTCATAGTTCACCACCAAAAGCTAATTATTAAATACGTCTTTAGTACAACTAGTTTTAGTCTTCTGACAATCATAAAGAATCCTAAGACTATTCAAAAACAGCTTATATGGCAAAATAAAACCTATGGTCATTTGTCTGGAATTTGTCGCTTTTCTACCCCACTCTGAATTGCTAGAACACATTTTATGGTAACTTGCACTGGTCAAAATGTAAAGTCTCTGTTATTCAATAGCACTTAACTAGAAGCATCAGAGACTAGCAAGAGACTAGCTATTCAGAGCTAGGCCATGGTATTTAGTGGTAAACGCTCATCAGAGGGCGGTGCCATGTGATATGCTTTCCACAGCTGCTGTATCTCACATGGGTGCAAGCTTTGGCTGTAGTCTGCAGCTCGAGCATCTCTGATACATTCTCCCTATCGATACTTGGGTTAGGCAGGTATCCAAATCACTTTGGGGTACTAAATAACTACCCCTCTAATTGACATGTAGGGCCAGAAATGGCACAACCTTTGCCAACTTTGCTGAGGTGGGGGAAAAGTGATGCAGGAATTCTAACAAAAAGCTCCCATGATATGTCCGCAATGTGATAGGCTGGATTAGAAGGTGGTACCATCTGTAGGAGTTCTGGCCAATTGATGGGTTCTTGGGCACAGCTTCAGACAGCCAACAGGTGAGTGGGTGCTGGACATGGTGGAGATGGGACCAGTGGTTTGGATTTCATGAGCACAGCAGACTGAAAATGCTCCACCTACATTGATGGTGTGGGATGGGTCCACCAGTGGGAGGGGGGGGGGGAGCCAGAAACAGTGTAGGGGAATCAATGTGTCCACATCCATCCTCTCCCATTGCTGGTCGTTGTTGACTTCCTGTTGACACCTGACATGAGGATGGAGGTTATAGTGGCAAGAGGCAGGTTGTGGAGCTGGTTTTTCCCTTGGAGGGTTGCAGAGGTCATGCTCAGTTGATGTTGGAAGCGAAAGAAGGGGAAGTACGTCATGTTGTGACCAGAGGTGATTTCATATGTGCAAACCTTTGACCAAGCTACATTCAATGTTGGATGAACCAGTGGGCAGCGAGGAAACTGGAGGTGAGTGCTTCCTGGGAGTCAATGTCATCATTATTTTGTGCATCTGCTTTTTGAATCTACTGACCTCCTGCTCAGCTTCTGAATTGGCCAGTCATCAAGTGCTTAATGCCATTGGACTTAGAAAAATACTGAAAAACAGATGCTGTGAACTAAGGGCTGTTATCAGAAACCAAGGTGGAAGGTGTCCTCTCTATTGCACATATGATGGGCAGGGCATAGATAGCAGCTGCCTTAGAGGCTGAGTGATGATGATGATGTTTGGTTTGTGGGGCACTCAACTGCGTGGTTATCAGCGCCCATACAATTACCCAATCTTTGCTCAGTCCAATTTCGCCACTGTCCAGGATGATGATGAAATGAGGAGGACAACACAAACACCCAGTCATCTCGAGGCAGGTTAAAATCCCTGACCCCGCCGGGAATCGAACCCGGGACCCCGTGCTCGGGAAGCGAGAACGCTACCGCGAGACCACGAGCGGCGGACGCCTTAGAGGCTGTAGCCATCTGTGCGACATTTGAAAAGTTAG
Organism: Schistocerca cancellata; assembly: GCF_023864275.1. Lineage (NCBI taxonomy): Eukaryota > Metazoa > Arthropoda > Insecta > Orthoptera > Acrididae > Schistocerca > Schistocerca cancellata. The sequence goes on from NC_064626.1 coordinate 104,564,770, forward strand.
AGAGGGCATCAAGAACTAGCAACCACATTGCTCCCCAGAATGGACTGACGAAATCAACATTCACCTTTTTCCAGGGATAGTCAGCGTGTGGCCAAGGGATGAAACGCTGTACTGGGACCAAATGGTTATGGGCACAGGCATGGTAGTACCACACAATGCATTTAATGACTGCCACGACCCTAGGTCAGTATCCATAATGCTGTGCTATTGCCTCCGTTCTACTCATTCCGTATCATGCAGCATGGCTGAGCTTCAGTAAGTAGCCCCTCCACGTGCAGATAAAAAAATGACCCCTTCAGCGACTTTAAGTCGGTGCCATGAGGAAAAAAAGGTGCGCCATCGCAATTTGGTGTCCTTAGGCAACTGCACCCTGCTGTACAGCAGACAACTTCCCACCAATGAATGTATCACAGCCCATTTTTGCTACTACTTTGTGTGCCGTAATCGGAAATTCGTCAAGGGCGTCGATGATTGGCATCTAAGGTGAAACATGGTGCTTCAGGTCTATTAAATTCGGCCCTGGGCCACAACTAGCGGAGAAGTGCATCACAGTTAGCATGCTGTGTAGTAGGCCAATAACGATCTTATAGGTATAGTTGCTTAGGAACAATGCCCACATTGTGGCAGTGCAGTTTTATAGGGAAGTTTCAAATGGGGGCTGAACAGTGAGATAAGAGATTTGCGATTAGAGTTCAGGTGAAACTTAATACTATAGAGATATGTGAGAAATTTCTGGACCCTGTATGTGATAGCCAATGCTTCTTTCTCAATTAGCTAATAATTCCTGTGCCAAATTTAATGTTTTGGATGCAAACACAGTGGGCTGTTTTGCCAATGGTTTATTTGTGGGACAGTACAACACCAATGCCACAATCCGTTAAATGTATGCCAGGATGGAAAATTCCTAAGTAATTGGCTGACATAGGATGCTTTTTAAATTGCACAAAAGCCTTTTGACACAGCTTTGACCACACAGATTTAACATCATTTTATGTGTTCAATTGAAAGGATGGGAAATGTGAGCTACATTGTGAAAATACTTGTGTAATAATTTATTTTACCGAGGGACAACTGCAGTTCTTTGAGGTTTTCAGGACCTGGTAAGGTAGTGATTGTGCCCAATGATCCTCTATGTGCTTGGGAGCCCATATTTACTCAATATGCAGCCGAAGTACTCGACAATCAGCTCTAAGACACTACATCTTTCGAGGCGACAATGCAGGGCAAGGACTTTGAGCTGCTCAGACAAGATCTGTAAGTTGTACAGGCGTTGCTCCTGCATGGCCCCAGTAACTAAGTCATCTAAATAGTTAACTCAGTTGTGGATATCGTAGAAGAGTTGCTGAAGGCTTGCTCATCCTTTGTACACCAGCTCAGAGTCCGAGAAAGCCTCCAGCTTATGCCAATTTGGCTCACAGCTTGTCCTGGACAGGTGAATAGTGAACTAATACCAGTTTGTGTTGAGTTGCCTTCGCGACCATGTGTATTGCATGTATACTCTGTAGAAATTTGAGAAGATTCAAGACAATGAGTGTTTGCACTGGGGGTACTGATAGTGTTCAAACACCTGCCACTCAGGTCCTCCTGGGATGGGGGGTTGTCCACAGCTGGCTGGCATCTCTCTGGCTGACATGCGCTTCTGCAGCTGCGGTCTTGGTCAGCATTTACAGTGGCAGTTTCCTCCATCAGCACTGCACTGCAGCACGGTGAGTGTGTGGGATGTATTTGATGATCTGTAGATCACTTTTGCAGAGTTTAACTGTCAGTGCTATATGGCGATCTGTACAAAATAGTTTTGTCGCTGAAAGTCTCGTCTGCAGAAAAAAGTGGTGGACAGTGCTCCCACATCGGCAGCATCAGTCATTTGGTTGGTAAATTCAGTAAGAGCCAATCAGAATACTCCATTCATTCACAAGACATCCTTCGTGCTGGGGCATAGGAGCCTCTACAAACTGGCTCAAACAAGATGGAGGCAAGGCATCTATGGAAAGTTCTGAGAAAGCAAGTGTTCAAAGACAAGTTGAAGCAGACCATCCGTCTCTGGTAGGGATGCTGTCATTCATCCGTCTCTGTGGCATTAGGACATCTCCAGACCAGTAGTCTCAGGACACCAAAAATTCCCACCATTTTTCTCTTCTGTAGGACAGTGCTTCAAATTATGTTTCCGTAGTTGTTCTGATTTCCCCATCTGTGCTTAGACAGTGCTCTCTTTCCAAACAACAAGTTTGCTTTTATGGTTAACGTGTTTTTGCAAGCATGCACAGACATTATGAAGGCTTTCAGTGGTGAGAACATTTACTGTTTCAGAGACATATGTTGAAAGCAGGAAGTTATGATTTCCAAGAAGGGCTGATATGTAATGGATGGGCTGTCCCGTTATGATTGCTAGGAAGAATGCAACCTGTGTTATTCTGCGATATTTTAGTAAACAGTTTCTGAAAGCATTGCAACAGATTTCTACCGCACATCCAGAGGGAGACTTGGCTGTTATATACATGGACTTGAGACATCAGTATAACATTGCCAAACTTTTAGCTGCACCTGCAAGGGTGAGCCATTATGCAAACATCTCGCTTGGCACTCAAGCTGCAGGTACAAAGGCTATGAATCAGCCACAGTGGCTAGGTAAACATGTTTTGACAGGAATTTCTCAGGTGTCAAGAATGAAAGGTATGCTGCTGCCTCCTGCTTGCGGGATCTAAATGGACACCTGCACGTGACTTGACAGCTGTGTTTTCACTTTGTGGGGCCACTGGTGCATCCCGACTCCTGGCAGTGTGTGTGATGACGTTCTGTGCAGGCCAGTGGATGACATATGCTTCTGATCGGAAGATTTTTACCGGTGTGATTACGTGTGGTAGGTGTTTCATGATGGTATTCCTTGCACAATTTGAATGAAAAAAAAGTGATCAATGTAATTACTTCTTACAAGACCTGAATCTTTCCAAACAGCAGAGAATAATTAGCAAGAGAAATCCATTCCCCACTAACTGAATTTTTTTTAATGAATAAACAGTATAGCCTTAAATTTCCCTTTGTGAGATCCTTCTTTGTCACCACAATGCCACCAATTCGCAGGTAGGGGATAGACATGTGGAGAGGGAGGGGTGGAGGGATTGAGGGTTTACCATAAGGGGAGGGGTTAATTAACTGAGCAATTTAATTATGTAGTCAATCCAACTGATATCAAAAGTGTACGTATATCAGTGAGGGGAGGGGGAGATGGGGGTTTCCTGAGTCTTTGGGAGGAGGAGAGGATTGGGGAGGGGTGGGGAACAGTAGGTTAAAAACCTGTCAATCAAAAGGAAGGATCTTAGTAGAACAATAGGTTAATGATAAGTCAATCAAAGGAAAACATTAAGTTTGCCCCTGAGTGCATACTTGCCCCTGATATAGGCAACCTGCAATATTGGTGCGATACCCCTGTTGCCCTACTACTTATATGATGCACTCAGTCTTAATGAGCACATAGTACAATCATGCTGAGAGGCTGATTTAACTTCGTTTGCCCACCTAAAACATAATTGTGTAGAATTATAATGGAGTTGTTATTAAATACAGTTTTTATTCAAAGTTTTCCTCAACAAGTGTATAACTCAGTCTTAAATTTGTTAGTATCAAAATCCAACCAGTAATTAACAAGACTTGTTGAAGTCAATTTTGTTGCTAATCATGTTTTATGTATTTTGGCAAAGGTAATATATATATATATATATATATATATATATATATATATATATAGGTATAGGTATATTTGTTGTACTAAAATGATTTAATGTTTTATCAGTCTAAATTCCTTAGTTACTTCTGGAAAACTATTCACCTTTTAATTGTTAATTACGAAATTAGTTCTTTGAATAGTTCTTTAGTGGTAGGGTAGTGTATGACCTCAATGACCTTCAAATGATCTTCAGTGTTATAATACAGATGAGACAATTGCACATGTTATATTTCACTGATAGCACCATAAGAACCTCCATATCTCCCTGGCCATCCCAGGAGCCACGTGCCATGTCCAAGGATGGGAGGGGAAGGGGTATCGTGTTATTTCAATATCAGCACTAGCTTATCTCCAAGGTCATTCCAGGGATCGTGACATCAGCAACAGCATGTCCAGCCACATACCAAGGGTATGAACAGTGAGGGGAGGGAGAAGCCCCCATGCCCCACATTCCATGCACCCATGCATGGCAGCTAAATACGATAAAGTGAATTGCCGAACATTTTGTCAATCATATTTGCATTGCTGACTTCCAAAAATGTGTTCAACTACTGTCTCAACTTTCACATTGGTAAATTTCATTTCAAGCCATAAAGCATTTGATATGGAATATTGGAAAGAATAGAGGGCATATTTCTCTACAAGTAATTTTAAACTAACATTTATTTATTTATTGTATGGCAATACATATACATAGATTACAAAACTACTATACGTCAGCATTTAAACACAGCTCTCCAGCATAAAATAACACAAATAACATAACTATATACAGACATAAGGTCTTTTATTTTATAACATCATTCATCACTGTTAGGAAATCCTTGAAAGGACTTTTCTTTTCATGTGCAGGACATGTCGATACAGGATGAGTAACTGTCTGTCGTTCCGCACCACAGTCATACGACGGTGACGAAGATTTTGCCTACTTATAGAGAGTGTCTGCACGTCATCCATGACCTGAGTAGTCCAAATTGCCTGAGGCTGGCCAAATCCATGGGGTTTCTTCTGAGCGCAACGCAGCTTAAAGTACTGTGGAGAACAGTTTCGTTGCCAGCAGCATTTCCATTCATCGATTGTATTGAATTCAGTTTCCATGGGAGTCCTGGCTCTGATGAGTGTGGGATGCCTTTTTCTCTCTGCAGGGAATACATCATCCATTATTGAAAAGACAGTGTTATTAATAATCTTCTGGTATTTACGCAGTAGCTCCTCTTCCATCTGATATCAGGTGGTGGAATGTGGCCCGAGAAAGGTAGCCAGTTTGTGGGAGTATATCGTATTTAAAGACTAACAATGTACATGGCCTCGTTAAGTTGGACACCTGTCTATTTTATGTATGGACTATTGAGCCAAACAGCCAAGCAGTACTCTGCCGCTACATATACCAATCCAAATGCTGACAGCCGGAGACTGTCTGCTGACGATCCCCAAACGAGAGCCGTATAATTTATGGAGAATTTTGATTCTGGTTTGATCTTACCAGATGTTCGTTTAAACCAGCATTTGCTTATAGAACATAAATAACGAATTAGGAATTTGTGTCTCTTGGAAATGAGTTTTACCTTAAACACAAATCCTGAAAATGCGAAACAAAATCAAGTCCTGTTTAACATCTCAGTTGTTTCTCTAACAAGCAGATGCCTGCACTCTAGAAAACGAATGAAGTCCAATTTTTGTACCATAATTTCTTTGTGGTTGTTACAGCCACCAATAGCTGGCTACACCTTAGAAAAGTCTATAGTTCGTTCTTTTAACAAGGGGTAGTTTTCACTGTCACAAACAAATGACATCACAGTTAAAAAAACGCAACAGAATCGTAAATTATTTTCAACGCCTAAGATGCTGAAAAATTCTAAAATGTATGCAAAATACACTGGCAGCAAGATTATCCAGGGCCAAGTTCAGGATAAACATGTGTAAAAAACGATGTAGGGCCTGTACCCAAATCAAGTAATGTGATATCATAATATTGCAAAAATATGTCTGCAATGTAAAAGAAAGTGTAAGTTGATTTCCACATATGCACATGTTCGCCAAATTAATGTCCAGAATACAGAAGGATGTACTCCAATGCTGGATTTCCATGCCTAGTAGCACTTGACATTTTAGAAAATATGCCTAAAGTTTCATTGTGCTAGAACTAATCTGACCAGGATTATAACTGCAGAAAAATACGAGTCATCTACAATACTACGCTAAACAGACAAGTATTTTAGCAAATTCGCAGTTGAATGCAATTAAATAGGCCTACCATTGAGGTAAATCACAATATACCATAAAATTAAATATTTCCAAACTTAAATTATTCTCAAGCACCATTTTAGTAGGAACAAAGATAATGCATTGTGGTACTTACTATGGAAAATATTTAATCGATGCCATTCATTACCAACATTGATAGTTGCTACTATTACAATTGACACAGGTCTACCGAAGGTTGCGTACAATAACAGCAGTTTGTAGTCAAAACTATGGTAGTGGGGCTCTCTAAAAGCTTTACAGACTGCATTATTCTCTGCAATTATTGTGTCACAATATTCTAAAAACGTCGGAAAATATAATGTTTAGGCCTACATTGCAGCAGTGTCTAAACATGTAAAGTGTGTATTCAATGATTGAAAATGCATTTTGTGAGAACTATGGCTCCTGAAAATAATAAAAGTATCTGTACTAAACTACATATCTCTCTCTCTCTCTCTCTCTCTCTCTCTCTCTCTCTCTCTCTCACACACACACACACACACACACACACGCGCGCACACACACACACACACACACACACACACAACTGTCTCATTAGGTAAGAAAGTAATGAAATGCTTTATTATGAAATAGCACTTAAACTGCAAAACGAAAGTAACAGCACGTAACGTTAGCGATAGCCCTGGATGGTGCACAAGTCCCGCCCAATCACCCCCCTCCACACCAATCCATATCCTAAGCTCCGCCCATGTTCTTCCGCATGTTCCAACATCAAAGTTGTTCGTATCACAGATATGCCAGTCATAACAAGGGAGTAAATCAGTAGTTAGTACGAAATATAGTTTTTCCGGTACCATTGTGAAAAGAATTAGAAATATGTTCACTGAATATGCGAGTTGAAAAATCATCAATTAGAAAGGAAAATAAAAATGGTATCCACACTGTCTTTTTTATTTCATTAGGTTTCATCTGCACTATATCTAAAATCTGATATTTGTTAACTGCAGTGAGCCCAAATTTCCGTCACCTCATGTAGTGTAAGAAATTCTGTTGGGAAATATTAATTGGTAGTATCGCCAAGGATGCTGTCCATTATCTCGATTGTCTAAAGTCAATGTTGTGCATAAACAAGGCAAAGTCGATGTCTTGGTTTGTTTCTGATTACCTCATTAAGACTAAAGAATATAAGAGTGGGATAATGTAGAAATGCGTAATGCAGATATTTATACAGTGACATTCTTCATTAATATTATTGTCTGTGTAATGGGTGAATTTTTACTTGTGAACTCTTATGACTGCTTGCTTATAGCAGACACGAGATTACTTTGAGTTCTTCTTCAGTGTTTGAGAGCTTTAGAGCTGCCTATTGTTAAATATATGTACATAATTTCGTCAGTGTCATTCCAACACATCTTATCGTACTTTAATGTCTGTTAGATATCAGTTTTGACAGCCGTTGGCCACAACAGTCAAGATTAGGTACCTTGTGTATGATAACTTTATTGAGAGTGCATATCTATGTTTCATTTTGACAGTATTACATAAACTGCTAAGAAGTACTAACAGCACAACACTGCTAATATGAACAACCGCGGTAAAACAAAAAACGACGAACAAAAACATGACAGCGACGAGGACTACCAAAGATCATATTGATGCGCTCTTGGTTGGTGTGGCGGGGGTAGGTGTAGAGGGGGTAAATAGGCGGGGCTTGTGCAAATGTCCGGGGCTGTCGCTAACGTTTCCTGTAACAGCAACAGCCTTTAAACACAGGACCAAAGACAGTTACAATGGGTAACATTTCCAAAGACAGTATCAGACTTGATATCTAGAAATAAGTAAAAGTACTTAGCACTTACTATGAGATGTCTCGCACTCTGCAAGCACAATGAATCTCCAAAACTTAAATATTGCTCCGTCTATGCAGTCTGCTTAACTCATTAATATGCATGCTTATCGTAATATAAGCGATACCTCTACGAAAATTCTATTTCAGATACCTTGCAAGCACAATGAGGCATTAAATGCCGCTAGCATGTAATGCAAGCCATTGTATGGCCACCCTCCATTGCTATAAAAGCTAAAAAATGTGCCACAACATGTATTAGGGTTATGTTATTACCTGTAACATACAGATTTAGAGACCTAGAAGTTGTTACTTAATATCAAACCCCAACCACATCATTCATATTTATAATTCCAATAAGCAAAGCTTAAAAAAAGTGGCTGTAAATAATACGATGTATTGTATGTTAACTGTGAAAGTATCAACGTTGTAATATATGGAAAACAGAGGTGAATAATGTGATTACAGCAGCATTAGTTGTGAGGAATTACCAATAACTGTTGAAGTGATGTGTGTATATTTCACAACAGAGTTGTTGAAAAGAAAGATACAAGCCAACATGTACATACCTAAACAGTCTTGCACAGGGACACAACACACGATTCATTCTGTAGTGATCTCCAGGCTTTTAATACCATGTTCTTTAGCCAAGGAACACATAAAAAATTTCCACATGTCTTCATACTTAATAAAATCTATAAGTTGGTTACCAAAATGTTATCCACTCCTGAAATTATGATTTAACATATAAATCTCACTCTACGGAAGGTGGTCGCCTATGTTAAACAATGTGCCCCAACTGTCTTATCATATAGTATAACCCTAGATGAGTGTGTATATGTGAGATGTCAACTTCAAGCGAATGTTTTGCTCCATCTAGGAAAACCTCTACAGAATTACCCAAAGTAGGCTGGTTCTGTTAATGTAGATTTATAGTGTTGTTTCATGCAGCAGAATACTATATGAACCTCACATGCACAGTGTATGCATTAATGATGTCATAGCATATTCCACAAAAACTGGTGGCGAATAGTAATGTAACAGGATAATTTAAATGTAAATTCCAAGATTTTTGTGTGACAGAGGGCCAAATCAACACGGTCAAACTGTGCCACTGATGGGATTGTGGAAAACAATCTCTCAGCCACAACAGTGCCATATCTGCCGGACACATGAATGGCAGGAAGCATGGTCACATTCTGGACCCTGTGAGGACATCACTTTACATATTGAATGACTGGGATTTTACCTTTTTCCAGAGAGCCTCACAAGCGACTGTGGATGCACCTTGCAATCGACCACTGGCGCTTTGATCGCCATATTGATGATGTCTCCAAAATTATTTCTTCTGTTCTTCAAGAGGAGCTCAAACGATGTATACTAAATACTTACGTCAAGCCTATAATTTAGGACATAGAAGATAGGAACTGAATAAATAAACGCAAAGTTCTGTTTTTTTTTAAACAGTTTATTTATTGGTGGACTATTTGATAATAGTCTGCAGTAGCAACCTGCCTAGTGCACATGTTTACGTCACAGCTGATGCGATGCATTTTTGTGTGATGTTGTTGTGGTCTTCAGTCCTGAGATTGGTTTGATGCAGTTCTCCATGCTACTCTATCCTCTGCAAGCTGCTTCATCTCCCAGTACCTACTGCAGCCTACATCCTTCTGAATCTGCTTAGTGTATTCATCTCTTGGTCTCCCTCTACGATTTTACCCTCCATGCTGCCCTCCAATGCTAAATTGATGATCCCTTGATGCCTCAGAACATGTCCTACCAACCGATCCCTTCTTGTAGTCAAGTTGTGCCACAAACTCATCTTCTCCCGAATTCTATTCAATACCTTCTCGTTAGTTATGTGATCTACCCATCTAATCTTCAGCATTCTTCTGTAGCACCACATTTCGAAAGATTCTATTCTCTTCCTGTCTAAACTGTTTATCGTCCATGTTTCACTTCCATACATGGCTACACTCCATACAAATACTTTCGGAAACGACTTCCTGACACTTAAATCAATACTCGATGTTAACAAATTTCTCTTCTTCAGAAACGCTTTCCTTTGCCATTTGCCAGTCTGCATTTTATATCCTCTCTACTTCGACCATCATCAGTTATTTTACTCCCCAAATAACAAAAATCCCTTTACTACTTTAAGTGTCTCATTTCCTATTCTAATTCCCTTCGCATCACCCGACTTTATTCGACTACATTCCATTATCCTCTTTTTGCTTTTGTTGATGTTCATCTTATATCCTCCCTTCAAGACACCATCCATTCCGTTCAACTGCTCTTCCAAGTCCTTTGCTGTCTCTGACAGAATTACAATGTCATCGGCGAACCTCAAAGTTTTTATTTCTTCTCCATGGATTTTAATACCTACTCCGAACTTTACTTTTGTTTCCTTTACTGCTTGCTCAATATACAGATTGAATAGCATCGGGGAGAGGCTACAACCCTGTCTAACTCCCCAACCACTGCTTCCCTTTCATGTCCTTCGACTCTTATAACTGCCATCTGCTTTCTGTTCAAATAGTTAATAGCCTTTCGCTCCCTGTATTTTACCCCTGCAACATTCAGAATATGAAAGAGAGTATTCCAGTCATCATTGTCAAAAGCTTTCTTGAAGTCCACAAATGCTAGAAACGTAGGTTTGCCTTTCCTTAATCTTTCTTCTAAGATAAGTCGTAGGGTCAGTATTGCCTCACGTGTTCCAACATTTCTATGGAATCCAAACTGATCTTCCCCCAGGTCGGCTTCTACCGTTTTTTCCATTCGTCTCTAAAGAACTCGCATTAGTATTTTGCAGCTGTGACTTATTAAACTGATAGTTTGGTAATTTTCACATCTGTCAATACCTGCTTTCTTTGGGATTGGAATTATTATATTCTTCTTGAAGTCATACATCTTGCTCTCCAGATGGTAGAGTTTTGTCAGGACTGGCTCTCCCAAGGCTGTCAGTAGTTCTAATGGAATGTTGTCTACTCCTGGGGCCTTGTTTCGACTTAGGTCTTTCAGTGCTCTGTCAAACTCTTCACACAGTATCATATCTCCCATTTCATCTTCATGTACCTCCTCTTCCATGTCCATAATATACATCGCCCTTGTATAGACCGTCTATATACTCCTTCTACCTTCCTGCTTTCTCTTCTTTTCTTAGAACTGGGTTTCCATCTGACCTCTTGATATTCATGCAAGTGATTCTTTTTTCTCCAAAGGTCTCTTTAATTTTCCTGTAGGCAGTATCTATCTTACCTCTAGTGAGATAAGCCTCTACATCCTTACATTTGTCCTCTAACCATCCCTGCTTAGCCATTTTGCACTTCCTGACGATCTCAGTTTTGAGACGTTTGTATTCCTTTTTGCCTGCTTCACTTACTGCATTTTTGTATTTTCTCCTTTCATTAATTAAATTCAGTATCTCTTCTGTTACCCAAGGATTTCTACTAGCCCTCGTCTTTTTACCTACTTGATCCTCTGCTGCCTTCACTATTTCATCGCTCAACGCTACCCATTCATCTTCTACTGTATTTCTTTCCCCCATTCCTGTGAATTGTTCCCTTATGCTCTCCCTGAAACTCTGTACAACCTCTGGTTCTTTCAGTTTATCCAGGTCCCATCTCCTTAAATTCCCACCTTTTTGCAGTTTCTTCAGTTTTAGTCTACAGTTCATAACCAATAGATTGTGGTCAGAGTCCACATCTGCCCCTAGAAATGTCTTACAATTTAAAATCTGGTTCCTAAATCTCTGTCTTATCATTATATAATCTATTTGAAACCTTCTAGTATCTCCAGGGTTCTTCCAAGTATACAACCTTCTTTCATGATTCTTGTACCAAGTGTTAGCTATGATTAAGTTATGCTCTATGCAAAATTCTACCAGGCGGCTTCCTCTTTCATTTCTTAGCCCCAATCCATATTCACCTACTACGTTTCCTTCTCTTCCTTTTCCTACTGTCGAATTCCAGTCACCCATGACTATTAAATTTTCGTCTCCCTTCACTACCTGAATAATTTCTTTTATCTCATCATACATTTCATCAATTTCTTTGTTGTCTGCAGAGCTAGTTGGCATATAAACTTGTACTACTGTATTAGGCGTGGGCTTCGTGTCTATCTTGGCCACAATAATGCGTTCACTGTGCTGTTTGTTGTGGCTAACCCGCACTCCTATTTTTTTTATTCATTATTAAACCTACCCCGGCATTACCCCTATTTGATTTTGTATTTATAACCCTGTATTGACCTGATCAAAAGTCTTGTTCCTCCTGCCACTGAACTTCACTAATTCCCACTATATCTAACTTTAACCTATCCATTTCCCTTTTTAAATTTTCTAACCTACTTGCTCGATTAAGGGATCTGACATTCCACACTCCGATCTGTAGAACGCCAGTTTTCTTTCTCCTGATAATGACGATCTCTTGAGTAGTCCCCACCTGGAGATCCGAATGGGGGACTATTTTACCTCCAGAATATTTTACCCAAGAGGACGCCATCATCATTTAATCATACAGTAAAGCTGCATGCCCTCGGGAAAAATTACAGCTGTAGTTTCCCCTTGCTTTCAGCCATTCTCAGTACCACAACAGCAAGGCCGCTTTGGTTAGTTTTACAGGGCCAGATCAGTCAACCATCCAGACTGTTGCCCCTGCAACTACTGAAAAGGCTGCTGCCCCTCTTCAGGAACCACACGTTTGTCTGGCCTCTCAACAGATACCCCTCCGTTGTGGTTGCACCTACGTTGTGGCTATGTGTATCGTTGGGGCACGCAAGCCTCCTACCAACGGCAAGGTCCATGGTTCATGGGGGAGTGATAGTGGCCCCAAACAGACCTTAGCACTCATGCTAAGCACAATACCCATAACACCTGACACCTGATTTGTGACACAAAACTATCTGCGTAAGCACACCATTGTAAGACCACCTTCCATTGCTAAAATTGCTAAACAAATGCAGCAACACATACTAAAGTGATATATATTATAAGGACACAATGATATTTTACCGTAAGCACAGCGCCTTTTTACAACTCTTTTTCTCAAAATACCCACTCATCCCCTTTCTAAGATATAAATTGCCAGAAAAAAATTGTAACACTTAAAAATAAGTAATTTAGAATAATGAAATGTTGGGAAAACATTTGTGTAGGTAGAAAATTCGTGATTAACATTGCAAGATTACAGGTTAATGTGAGCATGAGATAAGACATTGCAAATGTGAAGTGCTGGTACATTAATAACTGGTGTAACCGACAGATTGTTGAATGCAAGCATGAAAACAGGCATGCATTTTGTTGTACAGGTGCCAGATGCCTGTTTATGGGATGGAATTCCTTGCCTGATGCACTTTCTCGGTCAATATGGGGGTGGTTAATGTTGGTTGTGGATGTTACTTCAGTTATCATCTGATGACGTCCAATATGTGCTCAATTGGAGGCAGACCAAGGCAACATGTCTACACTCTGTAGTGCATGATGGGATACAACATCAGTATGTAGGTGAAAGTTATTCTGCTGAAAAATGCCCCCTGGAATCCTGTTCATGAATGGCAGCACAACAGATCGAACCACAAAACCGACATACAAAATTTCAGACACAGACAGGTTGGGTGCAGGCCTTCAACTTGCTTCCTTCCAAGCAACACCAGCCATTGCTGGTACCAAGGCAGAACCAACTTTCATCAAAAAACACAACAGGCCTCCAACCTGTTCTCCAATGAGCTCTTGCTTGATACCAATGAAGTCGCAAATGACGGTGGTTTGGGGTCAGAAGATTGCACACTACATGGTGTCTGGTTCAGATTTGTAACAGTTCGTTGTGTCACTGTGGTACCAACTGCTGTTCAAATTGCTGCTGCACATGCAGTATGATGCACCAGAGCCATACGCAATGATCTTTCCCTCGGTAGTGCCCTGTGGCCGCCCAGATCCCGGTCTTCTTGTGACCATACATTCTTGTGCCAGCAATCATGTGTAGTGGCTACATTCCTAACAAGTCTTACTGCAATATCACAAGAGGAACATGCAGCGTCTCATAGCCCTATTACACGACATCGTTCAAACTCAGTGAGTTAATGATAATGTCGTCTTTGGCTCCTGAAAGCATCATTTACTGATGTTAACATCAACTCACTATGTCCAATTTGAAATGTAGCTAACGCTCACGAGTGTCACACCGTTTATTTAAAACAAATCTGACTTGCATCCTCATAGTGGCAATCCAAGCGCCACTCTTATGTGACTGTTGCGAAATTTGAGTAGACATCATCTTCCAGGTGTAGAAACACGTCTACCAACTTTCGTTCACGTCGCACAACTCCTTGTTGATGTTGCGATTTTGGTCACCATTGGTGTATAAGTAAACACACGATTTCAAATGGCTAACAAGTAATGCAGTATTATATTCTAACACAAATACACTATTGATTGGAGTAACCATTTTGGAGACATCGTCAATATGACGATCAAAACGCCATTGGTCGATTGCTACTTGCACCCTTAGTCCCTGTAAATGGTAAAATCCCAATCATCCAATACATAAAGTGATGTGCTCAAAGGGTCCATAAAGCCAACTCGCTTCTTGTCATTAAGCAGATACAGCACAGCTGTAGCTGATAACCAGGACACCTGTCTGTTCTCCGGTTCCACTGGCAGGTCTCAGCGGGGATGGTGCCATGTCATAGGTTCTCGGTTTATCAGCCTTCATTGATGTGGAGAAGTTTCACGTGGCTCCGGCTGTACCTCAGGTTGCATCAGCAGGTCGTAGAAGGTATAATATGGCTGTGCTGAGTCATTGGTTCTTTGATTCCACTGCAGCTACACACGGCTTGGTGGTGTCCTTCTTGGTGGTGTCCTTCTTGGTGGTGTCCTTTGTGATTCCAGTTCGTGACAGTTGCAGAACAATGGATATCAAATCGTGATCATGGCAAAGAGTGACAGCACCTGGTCACATTGTGTACGATTTCCTCAGAAGTACACAATCCATGTCTGTACGACAACACAGTGTTTCGCCACTTCTAGGTCACACCAAACTGAGAAATTTCTACAGAAACACACATGCCAGTATGTATTCTGTGGAAAAAGTGCCCATGGTCAATTGCTACTTGCAACCAGTAGCCCTTGCGAGCCTCTCTGGAAATGGTAAAATCCCCTTTGTCCAATATGTAAATTGATGTGCACACATAATATGGGTACTGAACTCGTTTCCTGGGATTCATGTCTCCATCAGATGCAGCACAGCTGCAGCTACTAACCACGAGACCCATCTGTTCTCTAATTGCACTGGCAGGTACCAACAGGCATGGTGCTGAGTCATAGTTTCTCAGGTTCTTAGCCTTGGCTGATACTGAGAAGAGCCTTGTGGATCTGGCCTGTCTGCCAGGTTGCACCATCTGGTCGTAACAGGCATGGAATTGCCGTGATGAGTCGTCAGGTCTTTGATTGCACTGAAGCTGCACATGGCTTGGTGGTGTGGGTTGTGGTTCAGTTGCAAAATCAATAGATACCAGAATTTCAGTCGTTAGGATGAGTGATGACTCCTGGTCACACCATGTATCCTATTCCTAAAGAAATATGTCACACACATCAGTGTGACAATGTAGTTTTTGTTGTTAAGGCTCTCAGTCACACCACAATGAGCTGTTTCCACAAAAGTCCACATGCCAGTATGCATTCTGTAGAAAAAAATAATAATATTCCTACTGAACAGTACAGTGATATTCCCATGCATGCACCGTATAAATAGCAGTACATCTGATAGTATGGTTATTGTACAGTTATATAGTCAGAGGAGCATCTCAACATGAATCTATTGGTTGTGGGGGCAGTCTCCTGAAACCATCTGCTAAGCATGTGATGTTACGAGCAGACATGCGGCTCCCCACTAAAAAGTTGAGGAAACGATATTACGCCTATAGGGGAAGGCCATCATTGTAGAACTGTTAAAAAATAAGTTTTCCTCCCTATAAGCACCTGTGCATCGAAATTTAAAACCTACAACCGAAGATGTTCGTCATCTGTTACTGATATGTGTTATACATTGACAGAAAATGAATTGCAACACCACCAAGGAGATGTGCGACAGAAACAAAAATTGGTACGCATGTTTCTACATACATGCAATGATGTATATTCAGATTTGGCGCCAATTGCATAAGAGTGGCGCTAGTAGCCCCACTATGAGGATGCAAATCAGGTTGGCTCTGACTACATGCTGTAACAGTCATGAGTGTTAGTTACCTTTGAGACTGCATGTGTTGAGATTTTGCCAAGATAGTTTAGCATGTTTAAAATTTTTCATCACATGTATCATTCTGTTCAATTTATTATAAAATCCTTCTTTTGGTGAACGCTGCTCTTTCTAAAAGATTTCTTCCAAGAAAGTGTAATCAGAAGCATAATCTCCTTTTCTATCTGCCGGCCGGAGTGGCCGAGAGGTTAAAGACGCTACAGTCTGGAACCACACGACCGCTACAGTCGTAGGTTCGAATCTTGCCTCGGGCATGGATGTGTGTGATGTCCTTAGGTTAGTTAGGTTTAAGTAGTTCTAAGTTCTAGGGAACTTATGACCACAGCAGTTGAGTCCCATAGTGCTCAGAGCCATTTGAACCATTTTTTTTCCTCTTCTAATTAGTATATTTACTAGATCCTTGGGATACTATTATCTAATATTTAATATTTGTACCTTTATAAATCTGAAGTAAATTTGTCAAGAATGGAAGACATAAATTTCAATATGTCAATAAATCTCATTTTAAAATTTTGCTGTTTTTTTACCAAAGTTAATACAACTATTTCATTATTTTCTATTAAATCTATTTCATTTATCACATAACTGAGTTTTTTTATGAGTAAACTTTAATAATATCCTCATAAATTATATAAACAAATTGGTAGGGGAAAGTCGGACAAAACCGGGTAGACGGGTCAAACTGGGTACCTCACAAATTTTGTGACGGGTGCTTCTATCTAGCGGTTGAACACTCGAACTAGTAGCGGCAGCCATTTCATGCACTTGGAGAGAACAACAGAAGCAGAGAAGCACATTTTCTCTTTTCTATGAATTTTTAAAGTTTTAAGCTGTAATTTTTTCCATTTTGTTCTGTTTTTTTAACAAGTTTGAAGCAGTATAACACTGTTTAACGATAGAGGTAAGTGCATATCTTGATTAACTATATTTCACTGCATATTTTGACGTTCTTTTCATATGCCTACACCAACACACAGCCCAGTGACGCCATCTCCTATCTAGATGAAGGCAGTGGCTTGTTCTTGTGCTATAGCTGTGTAAAATGCTGTTTGTACTATAATTCACTATATTTTTCTTTATATATACTATAGTGTGGAACATAAATAAACAGGGAACAGTTAGAATACCAAGTATTTTGAATAGTTCTCTAAGTGGGCTCACTGCAGAGAACTATTCAAAATACTTGGTATTCTAACTGTTCCCTGTTTATTTATGTTCCACACTATAGTATATATAAAGAAAAATATAGTGAATTATAGTACAAACAGCATTTTACACAGCTATAGCACAAGAACAAGCCACTGCCTTCATCTAGATAGGAGAAATAAGCATAAGACCCAAAAAAGTTTCTTGTATCAGGGTGTAAAATTGTATAACAAGCTGCCACAGGAAATCAAAGAAATTAACAGCATGTACTGTTTCAGAAAAACTCTTAAACTGTATTTTCAGGAACACTGTTTTTACACGGTAAGTGAATATTTAAATGTTTGAATGTAATTTAAGTGACATAATGACATTGTATTGTATATTCTGTAAATGTATAACAAGCTGCACAGGACATCAAAGAAATTAACAACATGTACTGTTACAGAAAAACCCTTAAACTATATTTTCAGGAACACTGTTTCTAAACAATAAGTGAATATTTAATTGTTTGAATGTAATTTAAGTGATAAATGTCATTGTATTTGTATACTCTGTAAATGCATATAAAAGTCTGTATCCAAACTGACAACATCCATACATTGCAAAATGTCTACAGATGGCTAATCAAATAAATAAATAAATAAATTTTCAGCTCAACAAGTCACTGTTTGGTCAAACCGGGTACCTAAGTGTGGGGAAAAACAGGGTACCCGGTTTTACCAGCTACATGGTACCCAGTTTTGCCCCACACCTCAGAAGTAATGTAAAATTATTGTTCTTATTGTGAAGTAGTAGTTAAAACATGTTGAATGAAAAAAAACACTTAGCTAAGGGATTGTTATTATTACTAGTGACGATAATGTAAATATTAAAAAAAACATTAGAATAAAAATATAGGCCTATCATTCTCTTCCATAAATGCATTTGGTTAAATAGGCCTTATGTAGGCTAACTAAATAATTTAAGTGCATACATAATTGAAGTAATATGTAATTGAAGGAAGTGCATTCATTTGACTGTTTAAATTAGGTTATTATTTCTTTCAAGCTTTTTAACATTATTTCTTGAACAAATAAGCGTAATGTTTCGACAAGCTGTCATCTGTAGGCCTACAGGTTCTCATCACAGGTTCAAATTCTTAAAGAAACATTGAAAACTGCTTGACTGAGGTAGTTTTTTCCTACCTAATCTAAACAATATCCTCGTATTCCTCAACTGTTTCTTTAAATGTTTTGTTTGTCAGCTAGCAATGCTCAGGAATTACCAGAGGAAGATGCAGAGACAGAGCTGGAGCTTGGAATCCGTTACTGCACCAACTGAGGAGGTTTTAACCCAAAGAATGGGTTACAAGAAAGCTGCTAGAACATTTGGTGTTCCACAGTCAATACTAGAGGATAGGATCAAGAAAGCTCATCTTCAACATCTGTCTTCGGAGGAAGCAGCAGCAAAAGCACTGGGCAGGTACAAAACTGTTTCTTCCCAAGAACAAGAAAGAGAGCTGATTAACCACATACTTTTTCTTAAAGAAAGATTGTTTGGAGTCACTCTACATGACCTTCATAGACTTGCAGTTGAGCTTGCGGAAAAAAATCAGATAGCCAACACTTTTAACTAGTTGAGAAAAATGGCTGGAAAAGAGTGGGTGTATAGTTTCCTGAAAAGACATTTTTGAGGACTCCAGAAAAACCTTCTTTGGGTAGAGTGCAGGGATATATCTCTATTGGTTTCATTTTATGCTGAGTAAGAATTGATTCCAATAGATCAAAGTAAGCGTTGACAACCACCCAACTGTTGGGTGGTTGTCAACGCTTACTTTGATCTATTGGAATCAATTCTTACTCAGCATAAAATGAAACCAATAGAGATATACAACGTTGAAAAGATGGGTATTTTGACAGTGCCCAACAAACAGTCCAAAGTTTTAGCCCTTAAGGGTAGAAAACAAGTTGGCTCAATCTCTTCAGCTGAGTGTGGTGTTTTAGTCACAGCTGAGATATGCATGAGTGCATCTGGAAACTTCATGCCACTGACTACTGTATTCCCTAGAAAAAGGGAAAACCCTCTTCTGATGGATGACACACCACCTGGAGCGTCTGCAGCTTACGATGAGAGAGGATGTATATACAAAGATTTATTTTTGATATGGTTTCAGTGGTTTGTAGATTTGCAAATCCTTCAAAAGAAAAACCGGTCCTCCTAATATTGGATCGTCACAGCTCTCATGCTAAGAGTACCGATTTAACTGAATTAGCAAGGCAACATAACGGAATTCTTGTATGCTTCCCCCCCCCCCACCAAAACACACACACACACACACACACACACACAACCCACCGTCTTCAACCCCTCGATGTTTCTTTCATGGCCCCTGGCCCCCTTGAGCACATACTATGAGTAAGAGGTCAGACACTAGACGATTTCAAACCCTGGTAGACCAGTAACTATTTACCAAATAGGAAAACTATTCAAAGGTGCTTTTACACATGTAGCTGTAATGCAAACCACTCATAAAGGCTTTGAAAAGACTGGTATTCAGCCGTTTAACAGACATTTTTTCCCAGATCATTTGTTTGCGCCGGCAGATACCAGTGGTCGGCCTGTGCCTCATCAAGATGTGCCTTACCAACTTTTGCAAACCTCTATAGAAGCTGGCAAAACTAAGGTAGAAATGCTGAAAGCACCTCAATCTCTAGAAGCAGAAGAGATTCCAGAAGAAACACCCACTGAACAGCTCACGGTAGTAGACGCTGTTGGCGGCCAACTAGAAATTCCTCAGCAAAACCCGAAGGATATACAAGTTGCTGGGCCTTCAGGAGTGCCATCGTTTCCATCCATCTCTCCAAAGCTGTTAATGCCTCCTCCAAAGGTAAATTTGGAGGCGAGAAACAACATACCAATGAAAGCAACACGAAAAAAGGTAAAACAGCAATACTCATTTCTTCACCATACAAAAATGAGTTGCAAGAAAAAAATTGAAAAGAGCACTTTTCAAGCCTAGTTGGCCTAGATCTGTTAGTAGACCTAAAACAAAATTCCAGAAAGGTAAATGTTCCAAAATGATAAAATCTATGGAGAAGCAATCAATCTCAACAACATGTAGCCCAGCGAAAAATCAAAGATGATGTTTGATGCGAGTTCTAGTTCTTCAGACGACGACAATCCTAAGGAAGCTTGCATATTGTGCAACGAGTTGATTGTACAGTATCACTCGAAAGAAGGATGGATTCAGTGCATTTCCTGTCATGGTTGGGCACATGAGGCATGTTCCAACACTGAAGAAGAGGATGACACATGTGTTTGTAACTTCTGATCTTAGTTGATTAGGGCTAAGTTGTGTTTGCAAAATTTGTTCAGTTCTTCAAAATTAATAATTAAGTTTGAAGGACTTATTTCAGTAGTGCTACAAGTCCATTTTTGTTCATTCTTAGATACAGAGTCCTTAAAGTCAAAAGATCGCTGAAAAATCTGCAGTTGAGTATCTCTTTTAACTTTAAGAACTCTGTATCTTAGAATGAACAAAAATTGACTTGTACCACTATTGAAATAAGCCCTTTATTTAAAGATTATTTTAAAAATATGCCAATTATGTTTACTTTATAATATTATAAATTGACAATTTACCTTATAAAGTAAAATTAGCCTAATAACGTTGATTTTTAAGTATTTTAGGCCGGAATATTTAGTAAAGGAACTTGTGAGAGTCTAAACTATTTCATTTATTGACTGCTTCGAAGTTTGTATTGACTTAAAAGGTTTCCAATAAAAGTTTTACAATAGTATAAATTGTTTTGTATTGATTTAAATGGGTGCACGATTTTACCAAACCCATGGGCTAAAACTGCTCAATGTGCTGAACAAAAAAATTGTGTGTTAATTTTAAAGTAAAAACATAATAATATGTTGATAATAAATAAGTCAGGAACCTAAAAAACTATGGTTTGTTGAACTATTGCTAATAGATATGTTTTTACAACAATTTTAAGTTATGGTACACGGTTTTGACCGATTCTCCCCTACAAAATGTGAATATTGTAGTTGTAAATTACAATTATTTCATAAAGGATTCATATATTTTCCCATTAAATGATTGAATAATACTATTTACATGGAGAATATATTTTAGATTTACTGTGTCTTGATTCTTCCTCTGATGTTAGAGGTTTCATTTCTTCAATTTCAGAATAACTTCTTCTAATGTCTTCAATTTATTTTTCAATACATTTGATAGATTTTTATGAGAGTTATGTACTCTACAAGCGACAGGATCTTTATAATCCCCATTAATATAATTCATATAATAACAAAAATTGCTCATTTCATGTTTTTCATGTGTAACAGTACAACAGTAACTTGAATTCTATTTGATTTATACCCTCATTATTAAGTTTATATCTGTGTTTAAATATTTCCTTATATTAACCATTATGAAAATCATATTCTGTTAGTACAGGTTGTTTTTAGATTAATTTAAATACTTTTGTAATTTTTGGATTTGGTTGACAATTAGACATTTTTAAAAGCAAAGATTCTAAATCTACATAAATAACGAAAGGAACATTCTCTATATTTTGGTAATTTTTAAAAGTTAAATGTAAAACTTTTAGGTAATGCTACATTTAACAATTTATTAACAAAAACAATTTGGTATGTGATTATCTAACTTTCCCTTTTTATAAAAATGTAATGAACACATATCACAAAAAATTTTGCTTCTTCATATTTTGTAATTTGAATTGAAAAAATGTCAATAAAAATTTTACCCAAAAAATGAGTGTTTGCTCCTTTTTTACAATGTAATAAATCTACATGATTTTCTTTTTTACAACTTGTAACTTGTAAAGGATATAGTTGATATTTTTCATCAAATGAATAAATATTAAAAATTATAAATTTTAGTCTGAGGTTTTTGAATACTGTAAACCACTACAGATAAATTAAATTTTTATTTTTGATTAATACCAAAACCTACATTCTTATATTTACCAACTCTATGTACTTGGTCATTTGAAGGCTATGTTGCAGATTTTATAGCTCATAAAAATATCTTTGATCATGATTTTTAACGTTAATACAAGCTTTCTTATGTCTTATATTTCTTGGTAATTCAACATAAGAAAAGCCCCTCAAAGGAACATATCTATTAATTCCCAATTGCCAGTCTATATTTGTGTTTAATGTCCAGACAAAACATCGTTCTTTACATTCAGATATTCCTGATATAATGTTTCTTTTTCCTCTTTTAAATTTTTTAATCAAATCTTTTTCATTCATGATTGTATAATTTTATGTCTGACACCTGAGTTTCATAATGATTTGATCTGTTTGCACTTGTTTCTTGTGAAAAAGGAGATATTAAATTACAGTAGATGATGAATTTTTAGATTATCTTTTGTTGTTTTCAAAATTTTGGAATTTGAGACATTAAAGAAGAAATAGTTTCTGCTAAGTTTAAATTATTTTATCTATTTATAGTTTATAATCTGTTTTCAAATGCTTTATTAACTAGATAATCTTTAATTGTTTTCTATTTTTTTGCTTCCCGAATACATTACTAGTGAAAGGCCATATTTCCTTCAATTCTTTACTTTCATTATTTTTAAAAATTTAATCTTTGGTGTATATTTTAGAATTCGTTTATTGTTTCCCAATATTTGTCTTAATGTTATGATGTTTAATTATAAAACCAATTAAACCATCTTTTCTTTGTTTATAATATCTCCCTAAATTATTTCTTCTACAATAATCACAAAGTTGTGAAGCTGTGCACTGTCTCAGTTTGATCTCTGACTATAAGCACGAACATTACTAGGTAAAAAAGATACGTAAAATTAACTTTTTAAATCTTGGTTTTAATACAAGATATCTTAATTGTATATGTATTCTACACTACATTTATTACATTAAGTTATAAAATCGAAAAAAATTCTTAAAAAACACTTTTGCTTATTCTTTTTAAAATTCTCAAAAAAAGTATTTCATTTTGATTTAAGAATTAGAAAAAAATATTTTATTCTATAAAGTATCACATCTTTATGTTCCAAGGGTTGAAAGTGTTTTTTTAAAAATTCTCTTAAACATTAATATTAGTCGAATCAAACCTTTTGAGCCTGCAAATGCAGATTTTTATAGTTATAATAGTTATAAAAGGAACTGTAAGCTTCTTTTATTTAATTAAAAATTATTGATGGTAAAGAATTTTTGTATACTATTCTAGTTGGTGAAATATCCCCCCCCCCAAAAAAATAATAAAACATAAAAAAGGATTACAAACTTTATTGCAATCGAATTCAAAATAATTTATTCACTAAAGAAGAAAATATTTTAGATATTTTTAGATTTATGAATGAAACATATTATAATATTAATTAAGGACTTTGGTTTCCTTTATTTGAAAATGTGTATTATTAACTAATAGTAATTTATGTTTTATTTATGATGTTTAGGCAGATCACAAATCTTCATCATTTTATGATAAAAGATTAATTATGAAGATTTTCAGAATGGTGAATATTAGCCCCCACAAAAAATTAGATTATCAGAACATCAAAAATTTGACAACCTATAAATTTATTGCTTTTGTGAGCGATAAGACACACGCAAGACCTTTTTACAAAAAAGTATTTCAAGGATAAAATGAAAGAAGCTTATCAGTTATATTTTAATAATAACAATAATAATAACAAATACAACAAATATACAGAAGAAAACACGAGAAAAAATTGAAAAATACATCCAACTGGCTGAGGAAGTCAAAGACATGTGGCATCAGGATAAAGTTGACATCATACCAATTATACTGTCAACTATAGGAGTCATACCACACAATATCCACCAGTACATCAACCCAATGCAGCTACATCCAAACGTATATATTCAACTACAGAAATCTGTAATTATTGATACATGTTCAATTACCCAAAAGTTCCTAAATGCAATGTAACATATACCATACAGTTAAAAGGAAGTCACGCTTGATCAAGGTCCACGTCATTTTTAACCAGACATAACGTCTGAGAAAGGAAAGAAATAATAATAATAATAAAGAATAGGCCTCCGGTATGTTCTGCCAGTTGTAGAAGGCAACAAAAAGAACAAACCATTAATAGGGCTAACCCCCCTTTTAGTGTGATTAGTTGGTTCAGGACAGAACTAATGAAGCCTCGGACAAGCGCTGTCATGGTCAGGGACAACGCTTGAACTCTATGCCCGTCCACAATGGTAACGACACTGCTAGTCACACGGAAAATGATTTAAATCCAAATAGAGGTGTTTTGCAGGATATGCTTCCTGCAACCACTCTAGAAGGAAAACAAAGACAGAGGATGAGATGGTCAGATGAAGTTAACCGGCACCTCATGTTCTGTTATTACCCAGCAACAAACTTAGGAACCAATGTAACTGGATACAGATCACAAGTATACACTAAATTTTTAACAGAACAATGACTAGCTGAACAGATCCGTGTAATAATAAAAAATAACAGGATACCCCAGTCAGAACTAGAAAACATCAAACAACAAGTACAACAAATACTGGAACAAAAAAATGTGCAATCAGAAGAAGAAGAAAATACAGTAATGGACTCAAACATCCCAGAGCAAACAAACAAAGAACACCACGCATCAATCAAACAGGAAAACTACCTCTTAAGATGGCCACCAGAACAAGCACAAACAGAACATGAAGTGACACACATGTTAGACATAGAAGAAAAATTTCAGCTAACATATATAGAATACAAAGACACAAATACAGACATTAGATCATTCTTGCATAGACCACCAAATAACTCACAAGTCTAAACAACAATAAAAACTAACAACACAATCATACACAACAAAATAAATGAACATACAACTATGGAAGAGTTACAACTACTGGTTTATATAGGAGCACTCACTACACTAAATATACACACTAGGCAGAGATCAGAACAAACCAACACACAGAAGAAACCCACAAAAACAGCATGGCAACACAGGCCACAGATCAGAATAGAAAAACTGAGAAAAGACATCAGACAGCTAACACAATTTATAAGAAATCAAATATCAGACAAAAAACGAAAAAGATCAGGTAAAAATCTCACAACAAGAAGCGATAGAGCAATTAGATGAAAAGAAGCAGAAATTACAAGCATAGACCAAACGACTTAGAAGATACAAAAAAAGTGAAAATAGAAGGAAACAAAACCAAACATTCAACACAAACCAAAAGAAATTTTATCAGACAATAGATAACACACATATTAAAATAGACAACCCACCAAACGTAACAGACATGGAACACTTCTGGAGCAACATATGGTCAAACCTGGTACAATATAACAGGCATGCATGGTGGATATAAGCAGAAACACACACATACAAGATGACACCACAAATGCCGGAAGTGAAAATTTTGCAACATGAAGTCACTCGAGTAATTAATTCTACGCACAATTGGAAAGCCCCTGGAAAAGATAAAATAGCAAATTTCTGGCTAAAGAAGTTCACCTCAACACATTCACATCTAACTAAATTATTTAACATATCTAAAAACAAAGATGATGTGACTTACCAAACGAAAGTGCTGGCAGGTTGTTGGACACACAAACAAACACAAAAATACACACAAAATTCAAGCTTTCGCAACCAACAGCTGCTTCATCAGGAAAGAGGGAAGGAGAGGGAAAGACGAAAGGATGTGGGTTTTAAGGGAGAGGGTAAGGAATGTTTCCCTCTGTTATATTTATATCATTAAATTATTTAACAGTTACATTGCAGACCCATACATATTCCCTGATACACTTACACATGGAATAACATATCTGAAACCTAAAGATCAAGCAAACCCAGCAAAATATCGCCCCATAACATGCCTACCAACAATATACAAAATATTAACTTCAGTCATTACACAGAAATTATTGACACATACAACACAGAACAAAATTATAAATGAAGAACAAAAAGGCTGTTGCAAAGGAGCACGTGGATGTAAAGAGCAACTGATAATAGATGCAGAGGTGACATATCAAGCTAAAACTAAGCAAAGGTCACTACACTACGTATACATTGATTGCCAAAAAGCTTTTTATGGTGTACCCCACTCATGGTCACTACAAATATTGAAAATATACAGAGTAGATCCTAAATTGATACAGTTCCTAAACATAGTAATGAAAAACTGGAAAACCAAACTTAATATCCAAACAAATTCAAATACAAGGTGCATTCAAGTTCTAAGGCCTCCGATTTTTTTCTAATTAACTACTCACCCGAAATCAATGAAACTGGCGTTATTTCTCGATGTAATCGCCCTGCAGACGTACACATATTTTACAACGCTGATGCCATGATTTCATGGCAGCAGCGAAGGCTTCTTTAGGAGTCTGTTTTGACCACTGGAAAATCGCTGAGGCAATAGCAGCACGGCTGTTGAATGTGCGGCCACGGAGAGTGTCTCTCATTGTTGGAAAAAAACAAAAGTCACTAGGAGCCAGGTCAGGTGAGTAGGGAGCATGAGGAATCACTTCAAAGTTGCTATCACGAAGAAACTGTTGCGTAATGTTAGCTCGATGTGCGGGTGCATTGTCTTGGTGAAACAGCACACAGCACATGCGCAGCCCTTCCCAGACGTTTTTGTTGCAGTGCAGGAAGGAATTTGTTCTTCAAAACATTTTCGTAGGATGCACCTGTTACCGTAGTGCCCTTTGGAACGCAATGGGTAAGGATTACGCCCCCACTGTCCCAGAACATCATCATTTTTTCAGCGCTGGGGGTACCCGAAATTTTTTTGGTGGCGGTGAATCTGTGTGCTTCCATTGAGCTGACTGGCGCATTGTTTCTGTATTGAGAAATGGCATCCACGTCTCATCCATTGTCACAACCAATGAAAAGAAAGTCCCATTCATGCTGTCATTGCGCATCAACATTGCTTGGCAACATGCCACACGGGCAGCCATGTGGTCGTCCGTCAGCATTCGTGGCACCCACCTGGATGACACTTTTCGCATTTTCAGGTTGTCATGCAGGATTGTGTGCACAGAACCCACAGAAATGCCAATTCTGTAGGCGATCTGTTCAACAGTCATTCGATGATCCCCCAAAACAATTCTCTCCACTTTCTCGATCATGTCGTCAGACCGGCTTGTGCGAGCCCGAGGTTGTTTTGGTTTGTTGTCACACGATTTTCTGCCTTCATTAAACTGTCGCACCCACGAACACACTTTCGACACATCCATAACTCCATCACCACATGTCTCCTTCAACTGTCGATGAATTTCAATTGATTTCACACCACCCAAATTCAGAAATGAATGATTGCACACTGTTCAAGTAAGGAAAACGTCGCCATTTTAAGTATTTAAAACAGTTCTCATTCTCGCCGCTGGTGGTAAAATTCCATCTGCCGTACGGTGCTGCCATCTCTGGGACGTATTGACAATGAACACGGCCTCATTTTAAAACAATGCGCATGTTTCTCTCTGTTTCCAGTCCGGAGAAAAAAAATCAGAGGCCTTAGAACTTGAATGCACCTCGTAATATCACATCACAGCCAATACAGATTAAGCGTGGAATATACCAAGGAGACTCATTAAGTCTTTTCTGGTTCTGCCTTGCTCTGAACCAACTATCCGACATGCTAAATAATACAAATTATGGATGCAATATTACTGGAACATACCAACACAAAATCACACATTTGCTATACATGGATGATCTAAAACTACTGGCGGCAACAAATCAACAACTCAGCCAATTACTAAAGATAACAGAAGTATTCAGCAATGATATAAATATGGGTTTTGGAACAGACAAATGTAAGAAAAATAGCATAGTCAAGGGAAAGCACACTAAACAAGAAGATTACATATTGGATAACCACAGCGACTGCATAGAAGTGATGGAAAAAACAGATGCCTATAAATATCTAGGATACAGACAAAAAATAAGAATAGATAATACAAATATTAAAGAAGAACTAAAAGAAAAATATAGACAAAGACTAACAAAAATACTGAAAACAGAACTGACAGCAAGAAACAAGACAAAAGCTATAAATACTTATGCTATACCAATATTGACCTACTCATTTGGAGTAGTGAAATGGAGTAACACAGACCTAGAAGCACTCAATACACTTACATGATCACAATGCCACAAATATAGAATACATCACATACATTCAGCAACAGAAAGATTCACATTAAGCAGAAAGGAAGGAGGAAGGGGATTTATCAACATAAAAAAACCTACATTATGGACAAGTAGACAATTTAAGAAAATTCTTTATAGAACGAGCAGAAACTAGCAAAATACACAAAGCAATCACTCATATAAATACATCGGCTTCACCATTGCAATTTCATAACCACTTCTACAACCCTTTAAATCACATAACATTAACAGACACAAAGAAAGTAAATTGGAAAAAGAAAACACTACATGGCAAGCACATGTATCATCTAATACAGCCACACGTCGATCAAGACGCATTCAACACATGGGTAAGAAAAGGCAATATATACAGTGAGATGGAAGGATTCATGATTGCAATACAGGATCAAACAATAAACACCAGATATTACAGCAAGCATATTATTAAAGATCCCAATACCACAACAGATAAATGCAGACTTTGCAAACAACAAATAGAAAGAGTAGATCACATCACAAGCAGATGTACAATACTAGCAAATACAGATTACCCCAGAAGACGTGACAATGTAGCAAAAATAATACATCAACAACTTGCCATACAACATAAACTAATAAAACAACACATTCCCACATACAAGAGAATGATGAATACAAATTATACTGGAACAGAACCATTATAACAGATAAAACAACACCACATAACAAACCTGACATCATACTCGCCAATAAAAAGAAGAAATTAACACAACTAATTGAAACATCCGTACCCAATACAATAAATATAAAGAAGAAAACAGGAGAAAAAATTGAAAAATACATCCAACTGGCTGAGGAAGTCGAAGACATGTGGCATCAGGATAAAGTTGACATCATAGCAATTATACTATCAACTACAGGAGTCATACCACACAATATCCACCAGTACATCAACGCAATACAGCTACATCCAAACGTATATACACAACTACAGAAATCTGTAATTATTGATACATGTTCACTTACCCGAAAGTTCCTAAATGCAATGTAACATATACCGTACAGTTAAAAGGAAGTCACGCTTGATCAAGGTCCACATCACTTTCCATTTTTAACCAGACATAATGTCTGAGACAGGAAAGAGAAATAAATAATAATAATATAACAGTAATGGGGGCAAACACAAGATTTTTTTTATTTTGTATACATTCTGGAATACATTTCTTACACCGGTTTGTAAGTATGTCTTTACGAAATGGATTCTTATATAAATAATCTAAAGCAATAATTTCTTGATTACGAATACATTTTTTCTTGTTATCATCCTCAGTTTGTTTTTCATCATTTTTATTCACCAGTAATACATTTGAATATTCCTCACTTGGAATTCTTTTTAAATGATTTTTACAATAACATACGGAAATGTTATTTCCACATACACAAACAATTCATATACTATTATGAAGCTTTATATGATATTTATTTAAACACTGTCTATATATTGCTCTATAACCATAGTTCATCCATCTCTGTGTATTAAAATTATCAATTGATTTCTCAGTTTTAGATATTTTACCTATTTTGTTTTTCTCACTTTCATTTATTTAGAAAAAAGTTTAATAAAGTAAAAATCAGTTTTGTAGTTTTTAAAAATTCATTAAAAATATTATTATATGTTGCAGAAATATCAGAAGAAATTGAAAATTAAAAACATTACAGAAAAAATATCACACAACCTTTCTATAATAAAAGTGAATCATTCTTAGATATCAGCAACATTAAACTTGTTTATAATAATAAGGAAGTTTTTACATTTATTAAAAAAAACTGTCCTTGGTTGAAAGCTAAAGATGTTGCAGAAGTTTAAGAATTTACAAATACTATATCACATTAGAGGAAAATATGGAAAAAGTTGTAAAGAATTCGAGAGCAGCAACTCATTACACTTACATCCTCACACAAATTTTATAAATGGAGCAGGTTTATATTCACTAATTTTAAAAATGAAAGTTAAAGGAGCTGAAAAATTTCAAGACTGGGTTTATGAAGAACTTTTACCAACAATTATGAATATGGAGACTATAAGATTCGTAGAGGGAGACCAAGAGATGAATACACTAAGTAGATTCAGAAGGATGTAGGTTGCAGTAGTTACTGGGAGATGAAGAAGCTTGTACAGGATAGAGTAGCATGAAGAGCTGCATCAAACCAGTCTCAGGACTGAAGACCACAACAACAACAACAAGATTGGAAAAGAAGTAGATCACAAAAATCACTGTATAAAAAAAAACAGCAAAAAATAAAACAATGAATAAATGGTCAAGTTGGAGGAGACATGCATGGAAAATTTGGGAGAAACACTTAATATTCTATTTGAAACAGAAAGACCTTCAAGTTAGCCTCAGGTGCCCTTAAATTGTCTCTACAATTACTGTTGTGCAGTTTATCATTACTTCTACTGCTCTAGCTTTAAACTGTTGTTGTAAACAGTGCTTCCATACATCTATAGATCTAAATATTACATCACTTTTTGATAAATATGAGTACTCCACCTCTTTTGTTGCTGTCCCTACAGAAGTAGCTAGCAAATCTGACTAGTCAATGCCATTTGTAGTACATGTTCTGAAAAGCATAATATTTGAGCAATGTTTATGCAATTTCTTTCACTTATGTTACCTGTTAACTGATGTATATTGCAACTAAGTCCTGTTCTGTTTTGGTGAAAGTAGGCAGGTTATGCTTGCTCACAGTGGTGGCACTTACTTTGGAGACTTCTTGTTCTTTTGTTTATTTCTTTATTCGTTTACAACATGCTCCATTACAGTGTTTGTACTACTACATGAACATATTTTGTATATATATGCACACACAATTACACAAGCAAGCATACCTCACACAGGTACATGACCACTGTCTTAGGTCATTCTTGCCAGAGCCTCGCTGGAGTGGCTGGAGATTTACGTGCAATATTTTGCCATTATTTTCTCTTAAACTACAAACTGCTCATCATACTTCTTGTCCCTATACACTTTCACTGACCCAAAAAACTCAAAATTATGTATCAAGGCCCTTGATCTTACAACTGTTCCTGGCCTCTGTATCTATGAAGCAATTAAGTTTTCTATACAAAAGCCACAACTTTTTGAGGATAACCTGTTTAAGCACGATTATGAAACAAGAAACAAATATCAATATAAATTACCAACTCATAGGCTAAAACTGCTGGAGAAGACACCTTATGATATGGGTAAGAGGTTGGGAAATAAAGTCTGTGAAAAATTTAAAAATTATGAATAAGAAGAATTTGGACATCATTTAAAAAAATGCCTAGCAAGTAAATATTGTTACAGTGTATAAGAATTTATGACTGGCTGTTACAAATAACTGTGCCCTGATGTTACATTTTATTCTGTCATGCTAAAAAAGTACTTTAAGTTGATACTTATTCTTAATTTTACTTTATTTTCAACGTGATTATTTTAAATCATTTTGTGGTATTTGAAATTACAAAATAACTGTAATTATTTTGTATACTTAGAATTAGAAAGTAGCTTTAAACTGATGAGTCACCTGTGTCCCAATCATCTGATTGTATATGACATGTTATGTGATAGTAAGGTTTCTACTGTATTCTATTCTATTCTATTCTTCCTTACCTTCATGAGACTAACTGCCCCTGCTTTCTCTTTACCTGGCTCTTCAGTCACCTGTTTCTTTAGAGATGTGACTGTACGCTCAAGCAAGTCTCTCTGTTGCAAAAATTGTGCTTGTGCATTGAAAACTTGTAAGTGCTCAGCAAAAAGTGCTTTATCTTTGTGGTACTTATGGTAAAGACTCTGTAAGAGAAAATATAGTTCTTTTAAGCATATCACAACTTGCACACATTGCAATGAATCAAATTGATTTTTTATAAGATTAGTATATTAACAACTGTGGCAGTGAAACTGACTGAAGGAAAGAAGATAAGAACTTGATATCTCCATAGTGATGATTTTATTAGATACATAACATAAGCTTCAATAGGACAAAGACAGGGAATGAAACTGAATATGTATTTCCTAAGGAAACTACCCCAGCTTTCATGTGGAATAATTATGAGAATCTATGAAATGCTAACTCTGGATGGATAAATTGTAGTTTGTGTCCTGCTCCTGCTTAATATGAATACAGATCCTCAATCATAACACTTTCTTAATAGGTGTAAGCAGCAACTTGAATGAGAGTACTGTATTCAAGTGAATATTTTAATCATTTTATATGTGGTGGACTGAGGATACCAATATTCCACAGTAGGATGCTTAAAAGGTATACAAAAGAGTGTGACATACATTTGTGCACAGAGTTCACACTAGTTTTGACTGAGAAAGCTGGACTGCTGCATTAAAGCATCTATTGCCCAAGTGGTTTAAATAGCAATTAATGGAACATGCTTTTTGGAATTAACCCACTCAAATTTTGAACTGAAATAGGGGAACAGGTTTACAAGATAATATCCATCTTGAATTATACACAGAATACTTTAATATAAACGGATAGATGAAAAATCTACTCACCAAACGGACGGCAGGGGAACACACACACAGAGAGAATACTTTGATTAAACTGGGCCAATTTTACATCGAGTCCTTGCTATGTTCCTTTATAGATAGTGTGTTCCTGCTGGTGCCTGGTATTTGTCACCTTCCCTGAAGTTGTGGCATGACAGGACTGTAGGTGACTGTTATAAGGGACATAAGCTTTAAGATGACAAGCAAGACAGTTTAGCAGAGTCGGGAGTAATAGGCAGAAGAGCACTATGGGAACTGCATGGCTCGGAGCAGTAGATGAGTGTACTGGTAGGAAACAGTGACAGGTGGTGGAATTCCTAGATTTCCTGGTTATTTGGCAAAATAGTCTGCTGAAATTCAGCTCAAGAATGGTGAATAATTAGGATAAGATACCAATGCACACAATGAAAATTTAATGAATGACACATTTATGCATGTGACATACACACAACCTTAGAGTTAATTTTATGACAATATTATAAGCACCATGAACTTGTTTGTATGGTGATTATTTCAGATGTTATGGGCACATAAAGACTGACAGTTAGTGTAATAAATGACAATTTAATAACTCCAATGTGAAAATTGGAATCAAAATGAATGGGAAAGTAGAAGGAAGGAAGATTATGGTTTAATGTAGGATTGACAACAAGATCATTAGAGATCATGTACAAAGTTGAATTGGGAACGGAAATTTGCAGTGCTCATCTCTCAAGCACTATTGTGAGTAACCATAATTTTTTTATATTTCCTTTTAGTGTCTTGACTGTTACACAAGACATATGTTAGAAGTTTATGTTTCATCAACTTTTATCATAAATAATTTGTGTGATAAGACTAAGTTCTCAATGGGCACAATTTGTTTCCACAGAATAATTCTGTCTCTGTACAACGGAAATAAAGGACTCTGGTGAAACTAATTTTGGCAACAGTGGGAATTTATTGAGAAAAGTGAAACGATTGCCTACCAATGTATTGTAACAGATGCTGGTATGTAAAACACCAAGAAAAAAAATTATCACTGTAATTTTCAAAGAACATTATATAATTTCACATTATGTATTAGATACAAAAAAGTGAAGTCCACATTTGTTATCTTTTTCTGTCATAAAACATAAATTTAATAACATAAAATACTATCTGTCTTTTTATTTTATTTTATTTTATTTGGTATGCGTATTCCATGGATCCATACATGCGAGTGATTCACCTAGATGCGGAACATATCAATACAATTGTACAAATACAATTAATGCTACAGAATAGTAATATAATACTATGATATAGATATTAATAAGTATCACTTTTTCTCATTTACAAGCTGTCATTTAACTAGTATAGCAATTCACAATATAACATTATAACTATAACATTAATAACGTTATAACTATAACATCTAATAACTAAGAGACTAAATACATCTATTATTAAGGGAGGGCATTACTTCTGGAAAAGAATTCATCTAATGAGTACAGTGGATGGTCAAGCAGGTATTTTTTTAACGTACCTTTGAACAGCGTTTCATTTTCTCTTGTACATTTCATATAATTAGGCAATGCATTAAAAGTCTTTATAGCAGCATACTTTACTCCCTTCTGTACAAGTGATAAATTTTTTAGTTCAACATGTATTTCATATTTACCTCTAGTATTGTAGTTATGGTTTGAACAATTTGTTTCATATTGAGCATAGTCTTTATTAGCTACATTCATCAGAGAGTATATGTACTGACATGTTGTAGTCAGAATACCTAACTGTGTGAAAAGTTTTCTACATGAGGTTTGCGGAGGAACGCCACACATGATTCTGACTGCTGTCTTCTGAGCAGTTAAGATTTTTTTTGAGGTTGGTGAATTACCCCAGAATATTATTCCGTAACTCATTAATGAGTGAAAGTACCCAAAGTAAGATGATTTTAAAATGTTGATGTACCCAAAATGAGTAATGATTCTTAGAGCAAAAGTTCCTAATGAAAGCCTTTTTAGAGTAAGGGACACATGCTGTTCCCAGTTGAGCCTACTGTCAATGTGAACCCCCAGGAATTTAGTGGATTGCACCTGTTCTAGTTCCTGGTTGTCATGAGCAATTACTATATTTTCTAGAGTTTTATTTTTTGTGTGGAACTGTATAGAATTAGTTATTTTAATATTAACTGAAAGAGAATTAATTGAAAACCAAGCCGTAACTTCTCTGAGTATATCATTAGCATCAGTCTCCAGATCAGCAGTAGACTAACCATCTACGACAATGCTTGTACCATCAGCAAACATTGTGAATTCACAAATTTTACTAATGGACAGGGGTAAATCATTAACATATATTAAAAACAGCAATGGTCCAAGAACAGATCTCTGGGGAACTCCATGCTGAATTTTGCCCCATTCAGAATCCACTAGATTAGAAGATCCTTTGTTGCAGCCGTTTAGAACCAACTTTTGTTTCCTGGCTTCAAGATACGGTTTTAGCCAGTTACCTACAGGCCCTTTGATTCCGTAATGATAGGCCTTCTCCAAGAGTATCTTGTGGTTTACACAATCAAAGGCCTTGGAAATGTTACAGAAGACACCAACTGGTGACTACTTACTATTAATAGACTCCAAGACATCATTTGAGAGTGAATATATGGCACACTCTGTGGAAACCCCTTTTTGAAAACCAAACTGTTTGTGGTTAATAATATTAAGTTTATCAAGATGTGTCACAATCCTGTTATACAATGCCTTTCCAAGAACCTTTGAAAATGTTGTTAAGAGAGAGACAAGATGATAATTTTTGACATCTGTAGCATCGCCAGACTTGAAAAGAGGTCTCACAATGGCATATTTCATTCTCTCTGGTATAACTCCCTCATAAAGAGATGTGTTGCAAATGTGAATTAAGTACTACACTTACATCATTGCTACAGGCTTTCAACAGTTTACTAGAGATGTTATCTATACCTGAAGATCCTTTACTTTTCAATGAGTGAATTATTTTTTTTTGTTTCATTAATAGTTATGGGTGTTACATTTATATCATTAAAACATTGTGGGAGGTTAAGTTTCAGAATATCTGCAGCTTCCCTTAGGTCACCACTGCAACCTATTTGAGAGGTGACACTTAGCAAGTGGTTGTTAAATGTGTCTGCTATCTGTTTACTATCAGTTATTTCCAAATTGTTAATTTTTAGGACAGCACTTTTTTCATTGTCAGATGGTGCAGTACCTGTTTCCCTCTTTATTACATTCCAAATCGTTCTGATTTTATTATTTGAACAATTAATTTCAGATTGTATGCACATACTTTTAGATTTTTTAATGACTTTAATTAAGATTTTGCAGTATGTCCTATAATATTTCATCTGGAGGGGATTATTGGATTGTCTGGATGTTTTATATAGTTCTCTTTTTCTCTGGCATGATATTTTTATGCCCTTGGTGAGCCATGGTTTTTTGCTTAATTGCCTGTTCTGTAGTCTACAGACCTTTTTTGGCAGGACACTTTCAAATATACCTGATAATTCATCAGTAAATAAATTATATTTTGTATTAACATCATTTGCAAGATAAACATACCTCCAGTCAGTCTCCCAAATGCATAATTTGAATTTTTGGATATTTTCCTCATTCATGTTTCTAATGGTTTTCCACTGTGCACTGCTTTGTTCTGATTTGTATTAAAGTTGTCAATTGTGAGTATTTGCCCATCAGGATCAGAGAGACCATTTATGACTTTTTCAACTTGGATGTGATGAGTTTTACTCATATCTACAAAGATATTGTCTGTTAGAGTGCTGGAAGTGGCAGTAGTTCTTGTGGGAAAACTGACAGTGGAGACAAGGTTGTAGGTATGCATTAAATTTGCAAACTCTGTCTTAGAAGATGAGCTTTCTAGGAAATCTATATTAAAATCTCCCATCACTATAATGTCCCTATTTTTTCTTGTGAGATACAATAGCACAGAATCTAATTGTTCCATGTATACTTTAAAATTACCAGATGGAGCCCTGTATACTGCTACGAATACCAGTTTCTTGTTAGCTTCTACTATTTCTGTGACACATGTCTCAAAGTCTTTCTCTACACAATATTTCTCTACATCTATTGTGTTAAAGGATAGGCTGTTTTTCACATAAATAACTGCCCCACCTTTGCACATATGCTTTCTACAAAATGAGGTAGCTAAAACGTTGTTTGGAATATTGAGCATTTCTATGGCAAAAGTGACATGGTCTTCTGTCAGACAGAGAATATGAGCACAATTTGCACCTGTTGGTTCATCAATATTTACAATAAATTGGTCTAACTTACAGAGCAGGCTTTGAATATTTTGGTGAAAAATTTTGAGCTTATTTTTAATTACATGATTGGTTGTGCTGCTGCCACTGTTGGGACTGAGTTTTATTTATTTTGACATACCAATATTACAGGAACAGTTTTCTGCAGGGAAGAGGGAGCTGTTGTGCTGGTAACACCCACATTTGTTGTTATTAACTTCATTACTTACATTCTAATTGGAAACTTCCCCCTTCTGCCCCATTGCCATAAAAAATCCCCATTTGCAGCTGAGGACTTTCTTGATCTCAGGCACATCCTATGTGGAGCAGCTGCAGTCACTACTGTGCTCCTTTTTGCCATAGAGTATGGATCTCCTGTTGTTTAGGTTTCTACACTGTCAGCTTGTACACTTGATCCTTTGGTAGTGGACTAACGTTTCCCACTTGAGTTGTAACTGCTGGTGCTGTCTTGCTTTTGTATAAAAGACCTGTTTGTGTTGATTCACATACAGGTGCTGCTGCATATGAAGTCTTCCCTTCGGCTGTTCCATTAGGTTTGAACTTGGTTGTTTTGTTTGGTGTGTTGAAGGAGAAGGTACAGAATGTCATTATAATAATATCTACAAGTTACTTGGAAGATAGCAGTTTATGCTGCTTGTAAGAAAAGATGAGCTACATGCTTAAACATTATCTGTTTATATAAAGAGTGATCAAAAAGTTTCCATCTGAGGCTACTGCTGCAACATATATGCAACCTAACACAACTCCAATGTCAGCATATAAGTACCGACATGTAGGCAGGGGATTAGTGTGTCTTTCTGACTTGCATGCAGTAAATGCAGAAATGTGCACTATGGTGATGTTATTACAAAATGCATCCACATCGGAATAATGTGCTGTTATTCTTTTCTTGGCTGCCAAACTGATAGTCATCCATCGAAGAATGAAGAATGTGTATGATGCAGCATGTCTGTCAAAAACCACCATCTGGGGAAACTGTGAAAAGGGGTTCTGCTGTTTCATTATAATCCAAATCCCCATATTGCAAATGTTGTAATGCAGAAATTACATCAACTCAAGTGGGATGCACTTGAGCACTTTCCCTGTAATCCTGATCTCTCCAACATGACTAGTAATTTTAATTTTCCCATTTTTGATAATTATGAGTAAACAAAAAGTAAAGAGTGAAATATTTTGGTATCAGTAAGTAAGTCGTGTTTTTAAAGGTATATTCTTTGCTCTTTGTAAGATTCCTCTGACATTTTAAGTAGCTAGCCACCTATGAGGTGAGGTGAATAATTAATTCTTGACAGCCCTTTTTTTGTAACTTGAATTTTCTATAAATTTTTCACTATTGCGAAGAAATATTGTATACAATGTAGTAAACTGTGTGGAAAGTAGAAAATAATAGTATACTTTGAAGGTTTTTTGAAGTAGATAATGTTTTTTGAATTCTATATGGTACTTGGAAAATGTCTGGTTTGTGATACATGTAAAACTTTATGAGAATTATTTTTGTAAGACTGAGAACAGTTTTCTTGCTATGTGGAGCCAATTTTCAGAGTCAGAATGATTTAGCAGCACTTACATTTGGATTGACTTTCCTAAACTGAACTACATTCTTATTTCGTGGAAAATTTCTACAAGCTCAGTGAACTTTTAACTGCATATATGTGTGCAAAGACTAGTTCAATAGGTGAAGCTATCTGTTCAGAACATAAGCATTTCACCAGCAATAGATGGAAGTGAAATTCTGTTTGAACAAACTGGTATTCAATACATTTAGATTGTACCGATGAACTTGGTTTATCGTCAACCTCTCTTTTTCCTTAATTCATTTTATTTCAATTAATTATTTGTATTGCTACAAATATTCACAGAAACGTGGCTATGTGTTGCTTCCCTGTTGAGAATACATGAGCTTCTGCAGACTACCCATAACCCCAATACCCAGAAAATTGACTTTGGAGGAGCTATTATAAGGCTGAAGATTGTTAATTTGTAAATTAAGGAGGAACTGAAAGCAAAATACAGTGTGTATTGCAACAGCATTGCTTATTAGTGGTCACTCAATGGATTACTCTAATATGGAGAATTTGGCCTTCACTTCAAACTGTTGATGTTATGTTGAAGGAAATTAACCGAGTTCAATTAGCATAAGACCACATAAACAGGGATATGTTTGAAGTGTATTTAGTATCTTTGCATAAAAAATTCTCAGTTTATTTGCCGTGTCAAATTTGGATAAAATCCTGAGCTTTCGATGACTATCTCCCTCACCTTCGTCAGGAGTAAAACTGAATGTTGTAGATCGATGAGGCTTCCGCTTTTATAAGCAGTGGATGGCTTCTCATTGACATCATGGTGAAAACAACGTGTATGGAGGTGGCAGCTTCTATGTCCATATATTTTGTTTGTGTGTTTTATCCAGCATTAGTTGCAGTGCCATCCATTGCAACAGGCAGAGAACTGTGAGGAATGTAAGAAGTCTCCCTCAGCAATCTTTCTTTATCAACTGTGCACTTCCATGGATTGCTGAGTGCATATCCAAAGTCTCTGTTGAAATTACTGGGTGATCAAAAAGTCAGTATTTTGAAAACTTAATAAACCACAGAATAATGTAGATAGAGAGGTAAAAATTGACACACATGCTTGGAATGACATGGGGTTTTATTAGAACAGAAAAAAACAAAGTTCACAAAATGTCCGACAGATGGCACTGGACAGCAAAACGTCAGTGACTGTGCAAGGCAATCATGTATAAAAGGAGCTGTAATGAGAGACAGAATCAGATGCACCAGCAGTCGCAGCATGTTGACGTTACCTGAAAAGGTGTTTTTAGTGAAGCTGTATTATCAGAATGGGGAATGTGCTAGTTCAACATTACAATCCTATTGCCATAGGGAGGGGATTCGAACAGGTAAAGGTACGTTCATAAATGCAGCTGTGGCAAGAATGATTTCGAAGTTCGAAGTCACGGGTTGTTTCGATGATAGACCGCATAGTGGCCAACCGAGCACAAGGCATAACGCTGCTTAGACAGTTCAGGAAGAAATGTAGACAGTAGCAGGTTTGTCTATGCACGGGGAAGTCAGCGCTCGTGCAGCCGCACATTGCACCGGCATTCCATACACTACTGTTTGGTGGGCACTTAGGCGTACCCTCCCATGCTATCCGTACAAAATCCATCGGCATCATGAACTGTTACATGGCGATTTAGTGAAACGGAGGGCATTTGTGGTGTGGGAGTTTCAAAAGATGGTGGAAGATGATGATTGGTTGAGTAACATGCTGTGGACCGATGAAGCTCATTTCACACTCCGAGGGTCTGTCAACGCCCACAACTGCAGAATTTGGGCTACCGAAAATCATAGAAGTGTCGTGGAAACTCCATTGCATGATGAGAAAGTCATGGTATGGGTTGGATTTACCACATCTACCATTATCGGGCCTTTTTCTTTGAGGAAATGCATGATTCTGGTTTTGTAACTGCTACCGTGACGGGTGAGAGGTACGCCGATATGTTACAGAATCGCATCATCCCCAGATTGGCTGATAAACACCTGCTGGAACATACAATGTTCATGCAGGATGGTGCTCCACCCCATATTGCTAGATGTGTGAAAGATCTCTTGCACACATCGTTTGGTGATGATCTTGTGCTCAGCTGCCACTTTCATCATGCTTGGCTTCCCATGTCCCCAGACCTCAGTCCATGCGATTATTGGCTTTTGGGTTACCTGAAGTCGCAAGTGTATTGTGATCGACCGACATCTCTAGGGATGCTGAAAGACAACATCTGATGCAAATGCCTCACCATAACTCCGGACATGCTTTACAGTGCTGTTCACAACATTATTCCTCGACTACAGCTATTGTTGAGGAATGATGGTGGACATATTGAGCATTTCCTGTAAAGAACATCATCTTTGCTTTGTCCTACTTTGTTATGCTAATTATTGCTATTCTGATCAGACAAAGTGCCATCTGTCGGACATTTTTTGAACTTTTGTATTTTTTTGGTTCTAATAAAACACCATGTCATTCCAAGCATGTGTGTCAGTTTGTACCTCTCTATCTACATTATTCTGTGATTTATTCAGTTTTAAAATTTATACTGACTTTTTGATCACCTGGTACTTAAACTTAACTAACCTAAGGTCATCACACACATCCATGGCTGAGGCAGGATCTGAACCTGTGACCGTAGAAGGAGAGCGGTTCCGGAGCGAAGCGCCTGGAACTGCTCGGCCACAATGGCCGGCGCCACTTCCTGGGTTCATGTGGATTCGTGCATGCAACTCTTCAGAAACTTGTTGAGACAATGCATCAGGAGGATATGCATATCACCAGAGCTGCAAATCCCAATGATACAAAGTATCAGCTTGTTATGGAGAAGGGGATCTTTCTGTACAAATACCTGACAGGGTTGCCTGATATAGCCACATTCATCCAGCAAACTCACAGACTCTTCCATAACAGATGCAAAGCGTGGTGAACATTTATCAGGAGTTCAACATCTGTGATTTTTTAGAGACATGTTAAGTTATACATGGAGCCAGATATGTAGTTTCTCACAGAAATTTTTGAAAAATTGTGAAGTGTATGCCTGGACATGTACTGCCTGGATCCTACCTTCTAATACATTGTGGCAAGGGTTTCATGGAATGCAGCATTAAAAAAGATGTGTATCAACATTGAACTGTTGACTGATGTTGATATGTTGCTTTCTTACAAATGTGGGACTGACAGAGGAACTGGCCCATGTGTGCACAGGTATGCCAAAGCAAATAAGCCACAAATAAGTGGGGAACAGTACAGGCCATCTGACAATTTAAATACATGCTTTACATGGATGTAAAAAATCTCTATGGACATGTCATGCAATAAATTCAGCTGGCTATCCAAAGAGAAAATTGTCAGACTGGAAAAAAATTCATGTGGCTGCAAATGATAGTGAGGAATGTGTCCTAGAGGAAGACATGCAATTTCCCACCAATTTGCATGATGTGCACCATGACTTATCACTGTGTCAGAAGTGCATAGTCCCACAAAATGGTTTCATCCCCAAGCTGATGATAAGTCTGGGGAATAAGAAGAAATACTTTCTACATTACAGAAACCTCCCGCAATGTCTCAGATTGGGAATGAGACTTACTAGAATTACATGGATCATTTACTTCAAGCAGATATCCTAGTTGAAGGAGTACATTGATGTTAATGCCAAAATGAGGACTCTTATGAAGTGTGATTTTGAAAAGGATTTTAATAAATTAATGAATAATGCTGTTTTTAACAAAATCGTGGCAAATTTTAGAACCCATCAAGAATCTCATTTAGTTTATCATTGGGTTTGGCATTGTAGTGAAAGAGATTACATTCCCAGGCCAGATTTTAAGTGGGCCATAATCTTCAATGAAGCACCAGTTACCCTGGAGGTGGATAAGCTTCCAATGGAGTTCACAAAGCCTGAACATATTGGTAGACATTTCCCAGACCTATGAAAACTCCACATATACTAATTTACTATGAGTTGAGAAAACCACACTTCTCAGAACCCAAGTTACTTAATATGGATACAGACAGTTTCATCTATCAGGTGGAAAGCTGTGATGTGCAAGAAGTAATTAGGTATGAAACTTCCTGGCAGATTAAAACTGTGTGCCCGACCGAGACTCGAACTCGGGACCTTTGCCTTTCGCAGGCAAGTGCTCTACCATCTGAGCTACCGAAGCATGACTCACACCCAGTACTCACAGCTTTACTTCTGCCAGTATCTCGTCTCCTACCTTCCAAACTTTACAGAAGCTCTCCTGCGAACCATGCAGAACTATCACTCCTGAAAGAAAGGATATAGCGGAGACATGGCTTAGCCACAGCCTGGGGGATGTTTCCAGAATGAGATTTTCACTCTGCAGTGGAGTGTGCACTGATATGAAACTTCCTGGCAGATTAAAACTGTGTGCCTGACTGAGACTCGAACTCGGGACCTTTGCCTTTCGCGGGCAAGTGCTCTACCATCTGAGCTACCGAAGCACGACTCACCCCCCGGTACTCACAGCTTCACTTCTGCCAGTATCTCATCTCCTACCTTCCAAACTTTACAGAAGCTCTCCTGCGAACCATGCAGAAGAACTATCACTCCTGAAAGAAAGGATATAGTGGAGACATGGCTTAGCCACAACCTGGGGGATGTTTCCAGAATGAGATTTTCACTCTGCAGTGGAGTGTGCACTGATATGAAACTTCCTGGCAGATTAAAACTGTGTGCCCGACCGAGACTCGAACTCGGGACCTTTGCCTTTCGCGGGCAAGTGCTCTACCATCTGAGCTACTGAAGCACGACTCACGCCCGGTACTCACAGCTTTACTTCTGCCAGTATCTCATCTCCTACCTTCCAAACTTTACAGAAGCTCTCCTGCGAACCATACAGAACTATCACTCCTGAAAGAAAGGATATAGCGGAGACATGGCTTAGCCACAACCTGGGGGATGTTTCCAGAATGAGATTTTTACTCTGCGGTGGAGTGTGCACTGATATGAAACTTCCTGGCAGATTAAAACTGTGTGCCCGACTGAGACTCGAACTCGGGACCTTTGCCTTTCGTGGGCAAGTGCTCTACCATCTGAGCTACCAAAGCATGACTCACGCCCGGTACTCACAGCTTCACTTCTGCCAGTATCTCATCTCCTACCTTCCAAACTTTACAGAAACTCTCCTGCGAACCATGCAGAACTATCACTCCTGAAAGAAAGGATATAGTGGAGACATGGCTTAGCCACAGCCTGGGGGATGTTTCCAGAATGAGAAATTAATTAGTAATTAGGTACAATTCTGAAACATTCAACATACCAGCATATGAACTCAATAATCCTTACAGAATAATACCTAGAAACGAGAAGATTACCTGCCTTATGAAAGATGAGATGGGGCTCAGATCAAAAACATATGTGTATCAGATAGATGGGTGGGCTAAGGCTGTGCATTATGTGGCCTCATAGACTCACAAAATTGAGAATTATGTGTGCTCAGAAGTTGAATAATTATTATTTTAAGTATATTATGTATTTTTT
Organism: Schistocerca cancellata; assembly: GCF_023864275.1. Lineage (NCBI taxonomy): Eukaryota > Metazoa > Arthropoda > Insecta > Orthoptera > Acrididae > Schistocerca > Schistocerca cancellata. The sequence continues at coordinate 104,608,937 of NC_064626.1, forward strand.
ACATATATTGTCTTTTGTATATATCGTATATATGTCTGTGGTTCTTTCTACTTCACATGTGGCTGCCAGTCCCCCTACAGTGTAAATACTGTATACAGGGTGTCCCAGCTATCTTGTCCACCCAAAATATCTCTGGAACAATAACAGCTATTGAAAAACGACTTTCACTGGTATCAATGTAGGGTTGGGGCCCAAGAATGTACATATTTGGAAACATTCTAAAACGAAAGCATATGTGTTTTTTAACACAAACTTATGTTTTTTAAATGGACCTCCTATATTTTTTCTTGAGCAATCCATAGCATGAAAAAGCACATACACAGTGGTGTTGATTGCATCGCAATATTCCCATTACATCCCGAGATATTAAGACACGAAGTTGACGCTTGAAACACCCAACATGCACTGCTAGCGCACGTCCTGAGGCTCAGGCGTGAACCCCATGCTGCCCGTAATTGCGATGTGATTGACATGCATAATCACACTTCCATACTTATCAAGAGGTCCGAAACGAATAATACGGTCTGCTGCCATCCTGCAACAATGTCGTACATTCCAGCAGGTATTTATCCCATAGGCTAGGGGTGATGCGGTTCTGTAACATATCTGTGTACCGCAACGTTAGTCATAAAGTTAACTTCACTTATCGTTAATCCGTTACTAAAAAGGTAATGCCGTTCAACGTTAAAACTTTACTTTACTGTAGATCTAGCGCAAGTGACAGTTAATCATCCACTCTTAATAGTAAAATTTATGTTGATGGTTTTAGTGAAACGAGCAAGTGGACTAAAAGTTTTACCGTTGTTTAGGTAAAAATGTTTTGATTTGGGAAGTTCAGGTAGGACATAGAAGATGAATGTAAACATGTTTCACCAATTAGTTTTATTATCACATAATTATCAATGTTATGTTTATCTAATGCGTTAAATGACAAATTGTTGCAAACAAATGTTTCTTAACATCACTGAGTAAAGTGGCCCTTTGTAGAAACTTCCACTGTGATACCAGCACTACATACTAAACATAGTGTTCACATCTCATGCTGAAAGTGATGCCCATTGGCTTGCATCACTCTGCAGATGAAGGATGCCCTACTTCGTGCTACTGTTTCCTCTTTGATGGCTGTACAAGCATCAATAATGTGTTGCTTCATGCCCTCTGGTGTTGTTGGTTCATGTTGGTAAACAGCATCCTTCACTGCTCCCCAAAGAAAATAATCCAGTGGTGTAATGTCCGGAGAATGGGCAGGCCATCTAACTGGGCCACCTCGTCCAATCCACCTACCAGGGAACTTACGGTTCAGAAGTTGTCGTGCTCGTAAGGCGTTATGTGCAGGGCATCCGTCATGCTGATACCACATGACCATTCTCCGGTTCAGAGGTACGGTGTCCAAGAGAACAGGAAGATTGTGTCATATAAATCTGGAGTATTGTCTGCCATTTTGGTTGCCATTTATAAAGGAAGGTCCGATAATGGTATCTCAAATAATCCCACACCAAACATTAACTTTCTACAAACATTGATGCTCTACCTGACGGAGCCATTTTGGATTTTCTGCGGACCAATAATGCATATTCCTCATATTGACAATTCCTTTGTAGGAGAATGATGCCTCGTCAGTAAAGAGAACATCTGCAAAAAAATTTGGATTAGTCAGAAGTTTTTGCTGAGCCCACCGACAAAATGTTACCCTATTGCGGAAGTCATTTCCATGAAGATCCTGGTGTAAATGAACATGGTAAGGATGAAATTTATGACGTTTAAGAATACGCTGTGCACTTGATTTTGACACACCAACTTCACATTCAATTTGACGTGTGCTGATTTGAGGATTCACAGCTATGGTAGCAAGCACAGCAACTTCAGCATGTTCATCTGTGCGTGTTCTAGGACGATGTCGAGGTCATGGATTTAAGCTTCCCGTTTCATGTAGACGAGATGTGAGATGACCAAACATCCAGCGCGAAGGCAATGGCTTGTCAGGGAATCGTCTTCTGTACAGTCGTTCTGCCTGAACAGCATTTCGTCCACCTACAACTGGGTACAGTACAGGTATGTAGAGTAGGGTAGAAAACAGACATATTAACTTAATAATTATAATGTTCGCTAACAGTACTATCAACAAACAAGCAATCTCATAACATATGTCTCGTCAACGTACATTCTCCATAGATCAGCAGCATTTCTACCATATCTTCGTGTGTGTACTTTATACTGTACAGTATAAGTTCCACAACACAACGTTTATTCACAATGTGTACTACCTCCGTGCCGTCACTAGATTACTCTGATGCACGACTACACTGGCAAGCGGTGTACTGCACGCCAAAGCAACAACAAATGGGATGCTCGGAGGGTGGTGGAGTACAGGAGTTTGCATGGGTCGCAAATCATAAACAAGGTGAAGTGGTAACTGTGGTAATAGTGGGAACTACGTTGGACACTTGACTAGGTAGAGCCAGGCCCTGCGCGACAGGCACAATGGGTCATATAACGCATTAGATAAACCTCATTTTGGGTGTGCAGGATAAATAAGACAACCTGACAGGTGTACACCGATCGGTACTGGTTCATATTGTGCACGTAGATACGTAAAACGTGCAAGAGGGAAATCATTATGTGCTTATGAGAGTTGATGGCAGCAGACCATATTATTCGTTTCGGACCTCTTGATAAGTATGGAGGTGTGATTACACATGTCAATCACATCACGATTATTGGCAGCATGGGGTTCACGCCTGAACCTCAGGATGTGCACTAGCAGCGCATGTCGGGTGTTTCAAACGTCAACTTCACGTCTTAATATCTCGGGATGTAATGGGAATATTGTGATGCAATCAACGCCATTGTGTATATACTTTGTCATGCTATGGATTGCTGAAGAAAAAATATAGGAGGTCAATTTAAAAAAACATAAGTTTGTGTTAAAAAACACATATGCTTTCGTTTTAGAATGTTTCCAAATATGTACATTCATGGGCCCCAGACCTACATTAATACTGGTGAAAGTCGTTTTCCAATAGCTGTTATTGTTCCAGAGATATTTTGGGTGGACAAGATAGCTGGGACACCCTGTATAATAAATCCATAGTAGTAGTATTAGTGCACGGTATCACAGCATATAAGAATCAGTTGCTGTTAGTAATGTAAACATTGTACAAAACAATGAGTTGTATTTGTGTGATGTTTCTTCACATATATAAGAAATCACATGCTGATATCATGTTAATATTGTACAAAACAATGAATTGTATTAGTCTGATGTGTGTCTGCATACACAAGTAATCAGATATTGTTAGCCATGAAAATATTGTGTTAAATAATGATCTGGATATAAAATCTTCGTCTCTTAGTATTAGTGCGATGTATCTCTGTTTATATAAGCAGTCAGTTACTGTTAATCATGTAAAAATTGTATATAAAATCGTTCTCTCTAAGTATCACTATGATCTATCATTGCACATATAAGCAATCAGATGCTGCTAGTCACATAAATATTGAAAAAAGTAATGAATTGTCTATGATATGCTTCTCGTCCCTCTTAGTATTAGTGTGATGTATCTCTGCATATAAGCAATCTTTTTTGGTGATTTTTTTTGTTATCAATAGAATAATTTTGAAAAATGTACTATTTATGATAAACTATAACTTAATTTGCTTCCTCAGTGATATTATTTATAAAAGAGCCTGAACCTGAGTTATTGTTGCTAGGCTAGCATGGAAACAAACAAGAACAATTTTTTAAGAACATTTTTTTTTTACACACATACAATGTTCAACCAGAACATTATGACCACTTACCTAATAGCTGGTATGCTCATCTTTGGCATGGATAACTGCAGCTATGCATCATGGTGTGGAAGCAATGAGGCCTTGGTAGGTTGCTGGAGGGGCTTAGCAGAAGTCACCTGATTCCCTTGAATTATGGGGAGGATGGGCGATGAGCTCTGATGCCATGTTCAATCACATCCCAGATGAGTTCGATCAGGTTCAGATCTGGTGAGTTGGGGGGGCCAGCACATCAATTGGAGCTCATCAATGTGTTTCTTGAGCCACTCTGTCACACTCCTGGCCTTGTGACATGGTGCATTATCTTGCTGAAAAATGCCACTGTTATCTGGAAACATGATAGTCATGAAAGGATGTATATGGTCTGCAACCAGCGTAAAATACTCGTTGGCCATCATGGTGTCTTATACGAGCTCCACAGGACCCATGGATGCTCATTTGACTGTTCCCCAGAGCATAATGGACCCACTGGGAGCTTGTCTCTATCCGGCCGTACAGGTGTCATGGAGCTTTCCCCCTGATGAAGGATTCACGCCCTCCCAGTGGTGTGATGAAGAAGCTATCAGGATTCATCAGACCATGCAACACTCTGCCACTGCACCAATACCCAGCACCAACGGACATATGTCCATTTCAGTCATAGTTGCCGATGTCGTGGTGTTAACATTGGCATATGCATGGGTCATTGGCTGCGGAGGCCCATTGTTAGGAGTGTTAAATGCACTGTGTGTTTAGACACACTTGTACTCTGTCCAGCATTAATGACTGATATTAGTTCTGCCATGGTTCACCGCCTGTCCTGTTTTACCAATCTGCCCAGCTTTCGATGTCCAGACCCCATGGTGTCTGGACATACTTTCACCTCAGTTGTGCCATGTGTTAAAGACACTAATTACAGCACTCCTTTAACACCTGACAAGCTGTAAAATTTCCTAAATGCTCGTGGTGAGCCTCCAGGCCATCAACATCTGCCCTTGGTCAAACTCATATAGATCACACACCTGTCCCATTCTACACAAGGACAGCACACTCACTGATACTACATGCACTGTGTGAGTGTCTGAGTAGCAGCCATTCCTTACCAGGTGATGCTGCTATCACCTGGATGGAAATATATTGATAGTAGGTTGGTGGTCAGAATGTTCTGGCTGATCAGTACATACACTATCATTCAGTTTTGCAATATTGTCCAAATAATTGTTTTCTATATGCATTAAATTCAATCCAAGTCATATTGAGGTCTATAGGTGCAGTTACATATACTGGAATACCTTCAGTAAATTCAGCTTCCACAGATTGCATACTTACGGAATTTTCAGGTGCATATTTTGCTGGGTGAATGCAAGCATTTATACACTGTTCTAATTGATTTATTATCATGCTATGCCCATTCAAATAGTCAATAAAGTCACAGTATGCAACTCTAACATAAGGACACCAGCAGCTCAGTGACTCTACCATGAAGAGTATAGCATTGTACAGATCATTTAAATTCACCTTACTTGAATGTTTAATATATATGACCACATGCTCAGATTTTAACTTGCACACTGGCTCTCCATACATATTGACTGTTGATGCCTCACACTCTAACACAAATGTTATTAGGAGTGTGTGATGGGTTGTATTTGGTCATCACCTTTTTCCTTATGAACTTTATCATATTGCACATATGGTTCCATCCATACCATGCATACTGCATTATAGTACCAAGACAATGAACATTCTCTGTTTCAATTAAAATTGTAGAGAAGTCACAAGTTGCATGTAACTTTTCCTTTATTTTTACATGTTTCACTAGACCACCATGAGCATCTTCAAACTGTGAAAATACAATGTGTTAAACAACCACACACTAAGATAAATTCACATATTCAACATACAGTGTGATAACCTTAATTACACGGATCAGGGCCACACATTACAAATATTAGGTTTGTATAGCCCCGCAGTCAAACTTAAAGTGGAGTAACAATATTATGAAAAGTAGAGATTGCCACTCACCATAAAGATGTCACATTGAGTTGTAGACTGGCAGGATGAAAAGATTTTTATATATAAGCTTTATATATAAGCTTTATATATAAGCTTTATATATAAGCTTTCAGCCAAAGCCTTGTTCAGAAGAGAAAAATGCACACGCACTTACACAAACAAGCATACCTCACACAGGTACATGACCACTGTCTCAGGTCATTCCTGCCAGAGCATTGCTGGAGTGGCTGGAGATTTACAGTCGTGTGTGTGTGTGTGTGTGTGTGTGTGTGTGAGAGAGAGAGAGAGAGAGAGAGAGAGAGAGAGAGAGAGAGAGAGAGAGTTGTGCTTGCTTGTGTGAATATTTGCATTTTTTGCTTCTGAAGAAGGCTGTGGCTGAAAGCTTGTATATCTTCTTTTCATCATGCCTGTCCATTTCTTGATAAAACAGAATAAGCTTGTTGTGTACAGCTAGCAAAACCTCTATGTTTAAACAGCAAGACATATCGTTTTTTGTAGTGAGAGTCAAAGCCTTATTGATATGTAATTTGGTTGAAACTACTTCATGAAGCCTAATATAAGACAGTGTAATACAAAAAATGCTAATATCACTAAACTATGGCACATATCCATCACATTTTCAGGCACTCATAAGTACAAGCCTAAAAAAATATCTGGTTATTAAAATAATTCTAAAAAGGACATAATAATACTACAAACTAAAATTATAATTGACACTTTTAGGGGCGTTAATACACAAAAGTCATGTATACAACAGGTCCTCTTATGTTACAACCAGTAGAGTGCAATATATGGAGAGAAAGCTACCTACATCATACACATTTTTATTTACAACATTCATATTTGGTACATATTTCCTTATACTCATGAATGTCCCCCCCCCCCCCCCCCCCCCCAACCCCTGCCTTGCCCTCCGACAGTGCATGGAACTTTCATTTTTAAACCAGACGGCAATTACTAGGACCATTCATGTTGGCTCAGCTGACATCATAAAGATGGTGCAGAATCGCCATTTTTATGGATGTGAACACATTTTTAAGATTCATAACTGGTTGTAAATACCTTTTAAACTAACATAAAAAAATTAATTAAAATTGACATTTTTACGGTGAATAAATTTGGTATTTGCAAAAGTAATCATTTGATGACATAATATACAGTTCTTACTGTTTTATTGACATTACCATAACTAAATTCTTCAGTTGTGTTGTTTCATGAAGGAGACGAGAGGCATCATGTAAATCATTACGAATCTGATGGAGCAGTGCATTATTTTCATTATTTTCTTGACGTGCAATACATATTTCTCTTTCTGTCGCAGTAAGTTTCTCCTTCAATTCCACAAACTGCAAGTCAAGGCTTATCTTCATTTTCTGGAGATTTCCCAGTTCTTCAGTTATCTAAAAATGAAACATTATTCTTAAATGTGAGTACTTATAAATTAAAATGAATTAGGTTTTTAATGTGTAAGAGACAAGCTGATGTCATAAAATTGACAACAAACATAATTTTATTTATTTTAGTCATAGCTGCAGGGCTTATGTTGTGCAGTACACCATCAGATTTTATGCAAGAATCCTAAAAAATTGCTATGAAATTTGCACTTTTTGCAAGACACTATTGTTGATTTGTGCTTAAATCATATATGTCTGGAAATTCTCTGTGGAAATATTTACTATCTGCAAATTTATGTAAATATAAAAATAATGCTAAAACCAATTTATAGAATCTTCAGTTAATGTTGTAATTCTGTTACAATATTTTGGGTTGGATTATGAAAGCTAAGAATAGAAATTACTTTTAGACAATAACACAATAAAATAATAAATAAACAACTAAGGCATAGAGGGATGGCAAGGTGATTGTAAATAAAATACAATGGGGAGCTGGAATAGAAGTCGTTTTTTGAGGAAGAGATTTGAAAAAAAAATGAGACAAATTTTGATGTGAGTTTCAGTCTAAGTGAGATACAGAGGTTATTTTCTGTTGTATGCTAAGCTGAAGGGACCTACATTACTTTTATTCACATTTATTCATAAATGTATTAATCATATTATTTTCTTTGACAAACTAGCACTGTCTTAACATTTTTCTAAATTAGATATTAAAGCCTCTCTCTTTCCAATAAAATCTACTGGCATTTTATTGTTATTTAAACAAGTGATTAGGTTCTAAAACACACTAAAACAAAGTTCACAAAGCTGACATGTTTTTTGCATGCAACAATAGTAGTGAAAAATGCAAGATCACAGCTTTTTGTCACTATCACTGCATTAATATTCAGTGATGAACCAAAATGTTACTGCCAACCTTGAGACTCATTGGTGTCTAGTGGCACTGTGGTCACTTGATGTGGTTAGGGAAGTTATATATGAGAAACAGAGATCATTGGGGATCATTCTCGTGTTGATAAAGGCCCCAATGGAGTAATCCACCGAAATAAGTGAACTGGATAAAGGACAGATTGTTATGGCCCAGCACTTGAGTATGAACATCTCAGAAATGGCAATTCTGGTTCGGTGTTGATGTGCTACTGTTGTCAGCATTGGTGGAAAGTGGCTGAAGGTCTGTGAAACTACTAGTAGACAAAAAGGTGTTGTCTGTCCACACCTCATCACAGAATGTGTGGGACTGGGAGGTTTGCCCAATCTGGAAAGCAAGATATGTGGCAATAAGTGGCAGATTTGATCAGAGTACAGTGCTGTTGTAGGTACAAGTGTTCCACTATATATAATTCAGTGTACATTGTTGAACAGTGGGCTCTCCAGTAGACAACTTCTGTGACCTGCTGGGTTAATCAAATAACATTGTCTATTATAATTGCAGTGGGCATGGTATCATCAAGCTTGGACTATGGCCCAATAGAAATTTGCAGCCTAATCATATGTATTATGTTTCTTGTCATAATAGGTCAGTGGTCATATCTGGATGCAAACGGCTACTCAAACCATGCACTGTCCCACAAATATAGGCTGGTGGCAGCAGTATTATGCCATGGGGCCTTTGGCTCTTTGACAACTGAAGACAATGTAAACATTACTGCAGACCACTGTTTGTCTTTGTGCTTTATTTCTTACCTGAGGACAATGCCAACTTTCAGCAGTATAACAGTCCATGTCACACAGCCAGAATAACCGCACAGTGGTTTGAGCAATATCGTGGCTACCAAATTGTTCTGATCTCAACCCAGCAGAACATTTCTGGTATACTACTGTGTACCAGCTCTGCACTCCTCTACCACAAGTCTGTAATTTATAGGAATCATGTAACCTTTGCACAGACATCTTATGTAACATATATTCAGAAATTTACCAAGAACTTTTTGATACCACACAGAGTTGTGACTATATTGTGATTACAGGGGTTGGTAAACAAGTTAATAAGCTGGTGGCCATAATGTTTTGGCTCATGAGTATGAAAGTAGTTGGTTTTTTTACATTATATTCTCATTAAAACTCTGTACCAGTATGTTATAGCCTGACCACTATTCTAAACAAATAAATTCAGAATCAGGCACATGTTTTAAGGTGATTTACATCATCCTCATTGGGAGAAACAGTGTTTACTGACAGAGGCAATGGGTTATCACAAAATTTTGAATTTAAGTTTAACATCAACATGATTAGAATATTTTGCATATGGTTCTTGCTGCAAATGGTTTCATAGTTACATTCTATAAAGCTGGCTGTGTATTGAGTGTATACTGATAAGAAATGCAAACAATAACCTTCATGAAGTGATCTTCTCACCTTCCCCATCCTTTCTCTCACACTCTACTTTCTTAAGAATTTGTTTCTGTATGGTTTTCACTACCACAGGTAACTTGCACTTAAAAATAAAGAGAGAGAGAGAGAGAGAGAGAGAGAGAGAGAGAGAGAGAGAGAGAGAGAGAGAGAGAGAGAGAGAGAGAGAGAGAGAGAAATACTCACTCTTAAGGAATAGAATCTGACAGTGAGACAGTGAGTGTCCATCAGAGACAAAGACATTCTCAGGAGTGCCCCAGGGAAATGTGGTGGGACCCTTCTCCTTCTCTATTTACAAAATGTCCTTATAGATATGGTGAACAGAAATCTCCAATGCCACTGTAATTAACGAGAGTGTTTCATCATTGATCAACTGTCAGAGGGTACAAACTGACTTTAAGAGAATTTCTATTTGGTGTGTTAATTGGCACTTTACTATAGATGTAGAAATACATAATGTAGATGAGTAGGAGAATCAATGTTGTAATGCTCAAGTACAATATTAGCACTGTGCAACTTGAAAAAGTCATGTCAGTTAAATATTTGGGCATTATAAGATTCTATTTTTCCTTGTTGTTGTTGTTGTTGCTGTTGTTGTAATCTTCAGTCCAAAGACTGGTTTGATGCAGCTCTCCATGCTACTCTATCCTGTCCTGTGCAAGCCTCTTCACCTCTGAATAACTACTGCAACTTAAATATTTCTGAATCTTCTTACTGTATTCATCTTTGACTCCCCCTCTACAATTTTTACCTCCTACCCTTCCCTCAAATACTGAATTGGTGATTCCTTGATGTCCCAGAGTGTGTCCCACCAGCCGATTGCTTCTTTTGGTCACGTTGCACCAAAAGATTCTTGTCTCTCCAATCCTATTCCATACTTCCACATTAGTTACAAGATCAACCCATCTAATCTTTAGTGTTCTTCAGCATTTTGAAACCTTCTATACTATTTTTATCTGAACTGTTTATCGTCCATGTTTCATTTCCATAAATGGATACACTCCAGACAAATACCTTCAGAAGAGACTTCCTAGCACATAAATCTATAGTACAAAAGACCAGTCCAAGTTGCAAATATTTTATTTTCATTTGATGACTAATTTTGGGCTGAGACCCATTTTCCAATCAGCATAACAAAGTCAAAACTGACATTTCGAAAGAAGTAAAAAAATGTACATTACACCAGTCCAAGTTGCAAATATTTTATTTTCCATTTGATGACATGGGCCAAGATCCATTTTCAAATCAACATAACGAAGTCAAAAATGGCATTTCCAAAGATGTCAAAAATGTGTAGTGTACATTTTTTGACATCTTTTTGAATGTCGTTTTTGACTTGGTTATGTTGATTTGAAAATGGGTCTCAGCCAAAAACTAGTCATCAAATGAAAACAAAATATTTGCAACTTGGACTGGGTTTCCTTTCTATTGATTAACAGAAGCTACTGACCCAAGTTACTCTAGCATGCTGGAAGTTTTTACTTACATCTATATTTGATGTTAACAGATTTCTGTTCTTCAGAAATGCTTTTCTTGTCATCACCAGTCTGCATTTTATATCCTCTCTGTTTTGACCATTATCAGTTATTTTTCTGCCTAAGTAGCAAACCTCATCTGGTACTTTAAGTGTCTCATTTCCTAATTCAAGTCCCTTAGCATCATGGAATTTAATTTAACTACATTCCATTGTCCTTGTTTTGGTTTTGTTGATGTTCATGTTATATCTTCCTCTCAGAACACTGTCCACTCTGTTCAACAGCTCTTTCAAGTCCTTTACTGTGTCTGACAGAATTACAATGTCATAGGCAAACCTCAAAGATATTAGTTCTTTTAATTCCTACTCCAAATTTTTCTTTGGTTGCCTTTACTGATTGTTCAGTATACAGACTGAATAACATTGGGTATAGGCTACAACCCTGTCTCTCTCCTTTCTCGACCACTGCTTCCCTTTCATGTCCCTTGACTCTCATTACAGCTGTCTAGCTTCTATATATGTTGTAAATAGCCTTTCATCCCGGTATTTTATCCCTGATACCTTCCGACTTTTTAAAAAGAGTGTTTCAGTCAACATTGTCAAAAGCTTTCTGTGAGTCTACAAATGCTATAAATGTAGATTTGCCATTCCTTAACTTATCTTCTAAGATAAGTTGTAGGGTCATAATTGCCTCTTATGTTCCTACATTTCTCTGGAATCCAAACTGATCTTTCCTGAAGTCTACTTCTACCAGATTTTCCATTTTCTGTACAGAATTTGTATTAGTATCTTGCAACCATGACTTATTAAACTCATAGTTCAGTAATTTTTACACCTGTCAGCAACTGCTTTCTTTGTAATTCAAATCACCACATTCTTCTTGAAGCCTGAGAGTATTTTGCCTGTCTCACACATCTTGCATACCAGATGTAAGAGTTTTGTCTTGGCTGGCTTAACTAAGTCTTTCAGTAGATCTGACAGGATGTTGTCTACTCTTGGAGTCTTTCTTCAGCTTTGATCTTTCACAGTTTTGTCAAATTCTTCTCACAGTATCATATCTACCATTTCTTCATCCTCTACATCCACTTCTCTTTCGATAATAATGCTTTCAAGTTCATTTTCCTTGTATAGACCCTCTATATACTCCTTTCACATATCAGCCTCCCCTTCTTTGCTTAGGTCTGGTTTACCATTTGAGCTCTTGATATTCATGCAGCTCCTTCTCATTTCCCCAAAGGCCTCTTTAATTTTTCTGTAGGCAGTATCTATCTTTCCCTTAGTGAAATACGCTTCCAAATCCTTACATTTTGTCCTCTAGGTATTCCTGCTTAGCAATTTTGCACTTCCTGTCAAGCTCATTTTTTAGAAGTTTTATTCCCTTTTGCCAGCTTCATTTCCTGTATTTTTAAATTTTCCCCCTTCATCAATTAAATTCAATATCTCTTGTGTTATCCAAGGATTTCTACTATGCCTTGTCTTTTTACCTATTTGATCCTCTGCTGTCTTCACCATTTCATCTCTTAAAGCCATCCATTTGTCTTCTACTGTATTCCTTTCCTCTGTTCTTGTCAACCAATACCTAAGACTCCATCTGAAGCTCTCAATAATTTCTTTAAATTTATTCAGGTCCCATCTATTTAAGTTTCTATCTCTTTTCAGTTTCTTCAGTTTTGATCTGCAGTTCATAAACAATAAATTGTGGTCAGAGTCCACATCTGCCCATGTAGCTGTCTTACAATTTAAAATCTGGTTCCTAAATCTCTGTCTAACCATTATATAATCAATCTGAATCCTTTTGGTGTCTCTAGGTCTCTTCCACATGTACAACTTTCTTTTATGATCCTTAAACCAAGTGTTAACAATGATTATATCACGCTCTGTCCAAAACTCTACCAGATGACTTCCTCTTTCACTCCTTTCTCTCAGTCCATATTCATCTACTATTTTGCCTTCTCTTCTTTTTCCTATTATCAAATTCCAGTCAGCCATCACAATTAAATTTTCATCTCCTTTACCTAGCTGAATAATTTATTTTACCTCATCATACATTTCTTCAATCTTTTCACCATCTGTGAAGCTAGTCGGCATGTAAACTTGTACTACTGTGGTGGGCATGGGATTTGTGCCTGTTTTGGCTATGATAATGTTGTTCATTATGCTGTTCACAGTAGCTTACCAACATTTCTATTTTCTTATTCATTATTAAACCCACTCCAGCATTATCCCTATTTGACTTTGTGTGTATAATCCTGTATTCACCTGACAGGTTGTTGTGTTATTCCTGCAACTGAACTTTAGTTATTCCCACAATATCTAGCTACAACCTATCCATTTATCTTTTTCAGTTTTTTAATATACGTCCCAAATTAAGGGATCTAACCTTCCATGCTCTGATCTGTAGAATGCCAGTTTTGTTTCTCTTAAATAACATTTAATTATCATCCATGTTATGGGTAAGGACTAATAAAAATCATTGCCTGCAGAATGGGATGTTGAATCTGAGAACACAACTTCACATGGTATTAGTATTAACAAATAACAATGACAATCCACTACAGTATACTTTTGTTTATTCTTTTGTTTTTTTTTCTGATGGTCTCATCACAGTATATGATGTCTAAAATGCAGCATGTGGAAACTTCTTATCTTATTATATGCATTAGTCTGCTCCTTAAATAAGTTATTAAAATAAGCATGTGACGTTTATTTATGTATAATTTTGTTACGGGTGGAACATAACTGTTGTGATACACTCACTCTCTCCAGACTGTTAATCAAAACAGACACTGCAAGAGTAGATTCTTCATAATCTTTATCTTCCTCTACAGAAAGGAGAAAGATAGGTAGTGTTGCACACACTATCTTATCTATGGCTAGCATTATCTCAGGCTGAGGTTAATTGCTGAATTATTATTTTAAATTTTATTAAAAACTTTTTGAATATAATTCCCACTCACTATGGACGGCAGAAAGCTTATGAGATGTTTCATCACCCATGCTGTAGGAAGAATTACTCATTCTAGAATCATTCCTGCCTGTGTTATTGCTTCTGTCATTTTAATTATTCCTTCATTACATTGGCAGAGAAATCTAAGCTTACAAGTGAAGTGAACTGAAATTGCAAGTATGAGTATATTTAAACTCATAGTCTTAACTGCAATAACATGTTTTTTCCTAACACACAAAGTGCTTGCTTTTAAAACATTCTGTATATAGCATGTTACATAAAAATACACGTCACATCAAACGGCTTTCTTAAGACATTAGATTTTAAGTATTCATACTGCAGTGACTTGGTAAATATTCTCCAGTTAGCATCTTAGCAACATTGGTTTGGCACATACAGTACACAGAGGTGCACTACATACTTTAAAATAACACAGATTTTAATACAAGAGTTTTTTTACAAATAGTTATTTTTCTAAGAGTCAGCCAGGAATTTCTTATGAATTTGGTTTTGTTGGTGCGAGGGAAGGACTTTTACATTGTTTCATCATGGCATTCACCCATGGGTTGACTCCAGGAATCTCTCTTGCATCTTATTTACAATGTGATACATTGTATCATCTCTCGGACACCTTCAGATTGATAACTACAGCAGGATGACAATGGTATTGGGTCAGTAACGGCAACAAGTTGTCAACAGTTTGGAGATAACAGCAGTATGTGAGTCTGCATACTAATCAGGATCACATTGTAAATGTAACATATTCCATGTAAATGCCTAGAACTGATGGAGTGTTTATATTTATGATGAAGTCATTTACATAGAACAGGGACAGGACTGGCCCTAAAATGCAGCCTCGAGGCACACCTTGTGATACTGTACTTCATTTGGAATAATAAATCACTGCATTTGAAGTGATAGTTACAATTTCTTTCCTGACGTGAACTATTTTAAGGTATTGCTCTTAACCCCATATTTATCTAATTTGTAAATAAGCAACACATGGTTTACAGAGTCAAAGGCTTTTGTAATATCACAGATGATACCTGCAATTTACTGCTCTTACTTAAACAAGAAACTAGCAACTCAAATAAAATTAAGGTGACAGATAATAGATCTGGCATAAATGGTGACATTTGCAAATCTTTGGTCACGAAGTTCAACACTTATTTCCTCATAATGACACCAAACACAGTTCCAACTAGTAAACAAGCAAATGCAGATGGAATCCATTTCCCTCTCCAGACAACAACAGGTATTACATTCAAAAATATATCTGTATCTACATCTTACGTACAGGATTATTCAGAATGGTCTAGATACTTCAAAAAGATTGTAAAAAATATTTGTTTTGAGGTGAGGTGTTATATAATTTTATGTATGGATATAGCTCACAAAGTTTCTTTTTCTCCAGCAACATAGCTTTCAGACAAAAGGGCAAGGCATTTTGTATGATAAGAGTTTTGCAGAAGTGAGTCCAGACTGCACTGCATTGGAAATTCAGGACCACATTTAACAAGGCTCCAGCTACCAGACAATCCATTTATGAGTGGGTACCTACACTTAAGGGAACAGACTATTTTTATATGGGAAGATGTATCAGAGTAACTGTGACTGATGTTAATGCAGATACTTTTGGGGTGAGTGTGGACAGAATGGAACTGAAGTCTGGGCATATGCCATATGACTAATAGTCCACACACAGAACATTTGTGTACACAACACAAAAAACCTTCTTGAGTTCATGTTTCTATACATATAATAATACAGTACATTACCTTAATATAAACATTTTTACAATCAGTTGAAAGTGCCTAGATCATTATGAATAACCATGTATATGTAGATACTCAGCCTTCTGCAGTGAAGTGCATGGCAGAAGGTACTTACTTTAGTTGGATATCACATTTTATAGTTTCTTCCTGTTACAGTCATGTAATTTGTCCAGTCTTATCTTCATAATCCCTATGGGAATGATAGATATGGGGCTGAACGGATGTATCCAGATTTTTCAATTAGTACTGGTTCTTGATACTATGTAAATATATTTTTGTGGAATAATAGGCATCATTCTCCAAGAGAGTCTGAATTAAAGTTTTCAACAATACTGTGGTGCACTCTCATAACTTAAACAAACATATCGACATTAATGCTAATACTACATTACTTCATTTTATGAAGTACACAATTTCACATCTCTTAATATTTAAAATATATTGCCTATCTTTACATAACTTTTAAATCTTATGAAGGTGTGACTAAATCTTCATGCAGCTTTTTAAAATTGCATTTCATTACAGATAAACTGCACCATCTACAAAAGTCTGAGGTTACCATTAATACTATTTGACAGTTCACTGATATCTGGCATGAAGAACAAGCAAGGTTCACAACATATTTCTCTCTGTCACTCCTGAAGTTACTTCTACTTCTGTTGATGACTTTGCATCAAAGATAATGTGCTGTGTCCTCCTTACAAATAAATTCTCAGTCCAATCACAAGTTTTGTTTAATAACCCATATAACCATATTTTTGTTGATAAATGTTAGTGGGGTAACCAGTCAAATATTTCTCAAAACTCAAGAAATACTGCTTTGATCCATGGTTTGTGAGAAAAGCACAGATTAGGTTTCACATGATCAGTGTTTTTGGATTCCATTTGGGTTAATGCAGGGGAGGTCATTTCCTACATCTACATCTACATGGATACTCTGCAAATCACATTTAAGTGCATGGCAGAGGGTTCATCGAACCACTTTCACAATTGTCTATTATTCCAATCTTGTGTAATGTGCAGAAAGAACGAACACCTATGACTTTCCATATGAGCTCTGATTTCCCTTATTTTATTGTGGTGATCATTTCTCCCTATGTTGGTCAGTGTCAACAAGATATTTTTGTATTTGGAAGAGAAAGTTGCTGATCAGAATTTCGTGAGAAGATTCTGTTGCAATGAAAAATGCCTTTCTTTTAATGATGTCCAGCCCAAATACTATATCATTTCAGTGACACTCTCTCCCACATTTCGCAATAATACAAAATATTCTGTACTTCTTTCAACTTTTTCGATGTACTCTGTGAGTCGTATCTGGTAAGGATCCCACACCGCAAGGCACTTTTCTAAAAGAGGATGTCCAAGCACAATGTAGGCAGTCTCCTTAGTACATCTGTTACATTTTCTAAGTGTCCTGCCAATAAAACACAGTCTTTGGTTAGCCTTCCCCACAACATTTCTGTGTGTTCCTTCCAATTTAAGTTGTTCATTATTGTAATTCCTAGGTATTTAGTTGAAATTACAGCCTTTAGGTTAGACTGATTTATCGTGTAACTTAAGTTTAACAAATTTCTTTTAGCACTCATGTGGATGACCTTACACTTTTTGTTATTTATGGTCAACTACCAATTTTTGCACCATTCAGATATCTTTTCTAAATCACTTTGCGATTTGTTTTAATCTTCTGATGACTTTATTAGTCGATAAATGACAGTGTCATCTGCAAACAACCTAAGACAGCTGCTCAGATTGTCTTCTAAATCGTTTATATGGATAAGGAACAGCAAAGGGCCTATAACACTAGCTTGGGGAATGCCAAAAATCACTTCTGTTTTACTCGTGACTTTCCATCAATTACTACGGACTGTGACCTCTATGACTGGAAATTACAAATCCAGTCAAATAAATGATATGATATACTGTAAGCACGCAATTTCACTACAAGTCGTTTGTGTAGTACAGTGTCAAAAGCCTTCTGGAAGTCCAGAAATATGGAACTGATCTGAAATCCCTTGTCAATAGCATTCAACACTTTGTGCAAATAAAGAGCTAGTTGTGTTTCACAATAATGATGTTTTCTGAACCTATGTTGGCTGTGTGTCGAGATTACTCATTATGTTTGCCCTCTGAGAATATTCTGCCATTCCACAACAGATAGGTGTAAATTAGATTCAACAGTAGTTTTGAAGATGACTCCTGCTATTATTTTTGTAGACGGGAGTGATCTGTTCTTCCAATTACTAGGCACAATTTTTTGTTCAGGGCGCTATGGCATACAATGGTTAAAATGGGTGGTAATGCAGCAGCTAATTCTGTATGGAATCTGACACGTATTCTGTTCTGTCTCAGAGCATTGTTTAAATTCAAGTGACTTTAAATAATTTATTAGTAAAGGAGATAACTCATTGAATAAACAAAAGGATTGAGACATTGACAGGCACACAAGAAAGAAAGAAAACTTTTGTTAGCTTTCATCTGAATTCTTTAAAGAATTAGAATTCATATAGCTACACAAACACTCTATGAGACAGACATTTGACAAGTAGACTAGGGTGAGGGATTGTGTCAGGTGTGGTGGGTAGAAAGAGATAGAGGCAAAAAGTGGAAGGAGGTGTTATGGAAAGGCAGCTGATGGCTCAGTGGGAGGCAGCTGGTGTGCAGGATAGGAATGCAGCAGGGAAAGGAAGCAGGTGCACAGGAAGGGAAGGAGGCATATGGGTACCAGAGACAGTGAGTTCATGTGCATAATGTTTGATTGATTGATTGATTTCTTTATTAATCCATGCAACAAGTTACATTGTGTGGATTTCGTCAGCAAAATCATATACAATACAATATACCTACAATTTATAGACATAAAATTAATATTTACATGCATTTTCAAAATATCTTACATTAGTTTTATATCCTTATGTAATTTTCTTATAGTACTGTACTATTCTGGATTTGATATTATAATTATTTCCTCATGTATTACAATGCAGGCTACTTTAATTACGCTACATGTTTTAATTCAGATAGTCCGTTACTGCGTAATAACTTTTATTTAATAATTTTTTTTTTAGTTTCGTTTTGAACTGTCCAATTGCGTCAATATCTTTTATATTTTGGGGTAATTTATTATATAATTTAACGGCATTGTACAACAAGCTCTGCTGAGTTTTAACTTTATTTTTCCTCTCTAGATGCAGATTGTATTGGTTTCTAGTTTCATAGCTGTATACTAAAGAATTTTTAACATAGCCAATATATATATATATATATATATATATATATATATATATATATATATATATATATATTTACATACATAATACTTTGAAAAATGTATTCACAGGGGCAGTTAGAATTTCCAGCTTTTGGAAATGTTCAAGGCAGTGAGCCCTACTGCCACTCCTGGTTATTATACAAATTGCTCTTTTCTGTAATTTGAAAATTATTTGAATATTTTTACTGTTGACTCCCAAAAATATTATTCCATAGGTAATAACAGAGTGGATATAAGAAAAATATACAGATCTGACACATCTAGTATCACACACTGCAGTTAGAATTCTAAGAGCATAGCATGCTGTAGCGATTCTGTTAGTAAGTATTTTAATATGTTCTTTCCACTTTAACTGACTGTCAACATGCATACCAAGAAATTTTGTGTAGTCTACACATTCTATAGTTTCATCATTTAACTTAAAGTTGTTATAGTGTGGTTTTTTGCAGACAAAGAAGTTAACAGCATTTGTTTTTTTAAATTTAGTGTTAGTTTATTATTGGATGCCCACTCACGTGCATTGTTTAGTGTTTGTTCGGCTTTTTCTTTCACTGCATCTGGTGATTTGTCACTGATTAGAACATTTGAGTCATATGCAAACAATGTTGTTTGTCCATGCTTAACGCTCTGTGGGAAGTCATTTATCTAAATGAGGAATAGTATTGGGCCAAGGACACTACCCTATGGGACACCTATATTTACATAATTTGGGTCTGAAGTATACTTTACAATATACTTTGAGCAACTTGAAATATGTGATATTTCAGTTATCTGTCTTCTATATTTTAGATATGACTGGAACCACTTTTTCACAAGTCCCATTATTCGCAGTTCATCTAACTTATTTAACAATATGTTGTGGTCTACTGTATCAAACACTTTAGTTAGATCAAGAAATATGCCTGTTGTGTAGTTCCCTTTATCTAATGCTTCTAGAATGTGTTTTGTGAGGTGTGCTATTGCTGATTCTGTGCTTTTCCCTGATCGAAATCCAACAGACAGTAAGTTGTATTTATTTAAATAATTCATTAGCCTATCTTTCATAATAGTTTCTAATATTTTTGGAAAGCATGAGAGTATAGAAATTGGCCTATAATTTTCAATTTTTCCTGCATACCTTTTTTTGAAGAGAAGTAGTAATTTAGCATATTTTAAATAGTCTGGAAAGTAGCCCTGCTTGAAAGATTGATTTATAATATCAACTAAAGGCGGATGCAGTCCTTAATTATAAAAATGGGGACTTCATCCAGACCACCTGAGTTTTTGTTTTTCAGTTTGCTGACTGCTTTGTAGACTTCTTCTTGTGTTGTAGGGAATAACACCATTGAGTGTGATACACCATTATTTGGCTTTTTGACCTGAGGGGCTGTTAGAAAATTGTCCTGTAATTTTGCTCCTATAGTACTAAAATAATCATTTATATAGTTTGCCAAATATATTGGGTCTTTTATTAGAGTCCCTTCCTCTTTGATTTTCAAGTCTGACAGATTCATTTTCCTGGTACCAGTTTCCTGCTTTACAATCTTCCATACTGCCTTATTTTTGTTTTCAGCAGAGAGCACCAGTTCGGAGTTATGAGCTCTCTTTGCTGCAAGCAATATTTTCATATATGTTTTCCTATATCTTTTATAAAACAGTGAGAAAGCAGGATTAGTTTGGCTGTGTTTAATGGAGCTCAGGTACTTTAGTGTTTCAGAAGATTTTTTGATGCCTTTTGTGACCCACTTGTTTTTTCCTGCTGTTGATAATGGTTATAACACTTTAGGAAATGTTTCTTCAAAATGTAATTTAAACAATGTCATGAAATATTTGAATTTTTAATTTGCATCCACCTCAGAATATACTGAGTCCCATGTTTGTCCTGCTATCCGTTTGGCAAACTCATATCTATTTTGTTTAGAAAAAATTCGTCTGTAAATATGCATTTTCTTTGTTTCTTCTGGAGCCACTTTTATGTTAATGATTTGACCTGAGTGATTAGATAATCCTAGTTCAGTTTTCTTTCCTAAATCTGTTAATACCTGATCAACAGCTGTCTTTGAGTATTTTGTTATTCTTGTTGCACTGTTAACAATTGGAACTAGATTGAAACTTCGAGCAAGACTTAGTAATGAGTCCCATGTAACAACAGGATTCAGTTTATCTACATTTAGGTCTCCACTTATGAGAATGTGGTTCTTCGGAGTGGATATCTTGTCAAGAACATGATTAAGTTTGGAGAAAAAGATGTTGAAGTCTCCACTAGGAGATCTGTATATACATAAGATGATCAAATTCCTACACCTGTATTGGTCCCTGATTTCATCTGCTGCCAGTTCAGAATGTTGCTCTTCACTGACTACACCTAAATCACTTCTGGTCTTATACTGATAATTTTGTTTTACATAAATACTACACCCTCCACACTTCATAGAAGTCCTACAGTATGCGCACACTAAATTATAAGATTGCAAGACTAATTGATTAATTTCAGCCTCATTGCACCAATGCTCAGTGAGACAAACAACTGAGCACTCTGTAGACTCCAGCTCCACTTCTAGCTGACATGGAGCAGTGGACAGGGTGGAGTGACAAGACTGGGTAAGGAAGACTGTTGGGTAGAGCATGTGGGTACAGTGGCTCAATGGAGATTGAGGTGTTCCGCTACTCGGTGGTCTGCTCTGGTTTTGGCCACTGTTTGATGATGGCCATTCATATTGATTGGCACCTGGTTGGTGGTCATTCCACATAGTATGCTGGAGAGGAATTTCAGCAGAACTGGTATCTAACACGGTTGCTTTCATAGGTGGCCCTGCCTCTGATGGGATAGGATAAGCCTGATACAGAACTAAATAAGATATGCTGGGTGAGTGAATAAAGCATATCTTGCATCTGGGCCTTCCACTGTAGCAAGGGATTGGGAGGAGGAATGCATTAGGGATGGACCAGGAAGTTACATAGTACGGGCAGGTGGTGAAATAACACTTTAGGAGAGGACAGGAAGGATAATGGATAGGATGTCTGTAATTTCCAGGCATGATGACAGGTAGTTGAAGTCCTAGCAAAAGGAATGGTTCAGTTGTGTCAGTCCAGGATGATATTAGGTGATGATGGTAGTTCTAGTCTGCAGCTGTTTCTTGAGGATGGTGGGAGAATTATGGGTGTACGGGGATATGGCTTGTGCAGGCTGTCTGAGGACCAGATTTGGGGGGGTAGTACCTGTCTATGAACACCTTTGTGAGACCTTCAACTGCAGGGCAAAGGAATTCTCATTACTGCCAATACATATTCTATGGATTACACCTGTTTCCTCTCTCTGACCTGTCTTTCTCCCTCTACCCACCTTTCCACCACAATCTTTCACCCCAATCTACCTGCGAACTGCAGTTCCAGCATTAAGTGTTTGGCCAGCACAATGTACCTGCACAGGTGTGTGTGTGTGTGTGTGTGTGTGTGTGTGTGTGTGTGTGTGTGTGTTTGCGTGTGCATGCACACTCTCTAGCTCATTAAATAATTTATCCAAAAGTTAGCAAATTTTTAATTCATTTTGGTGTGCCTGTTAACAATACAATGCTTCCACTATTCATTGAGTCATCTCCTCTACTCATAAATTTTTACATTCTATCAGTATTTTACTTGTCATATTTAAACGATTTTAGCTGTTTCTCAATGAATCTTCTGTATCTTCAGCATGGGAAAACAGAGTTCAGAATTTCTTCTTTGCTGCTCTCAATTACAAATCCTGCACCATTTCATATCCCTATAAAGTGTTACACCCAGGTATTTCTATGAGTTGGCTGATTCCAGCAGTGACTCATTGATAATATACTCGGATATTACATTTTTCTCATCTTGTGAAGTGCAAAATTTTACATCCCTGAAAACTTTGAGAAAGCTGAAAATCTTTGCAGCATGTTGAAATCTTATCAAGATATGACTGAATATTTATGCAGCTTCTCTGATAGTACTTCATTAAAGATAACTGCATCATCTGAAAAAATCCTGACTTTACTATTAATATTGTCTGCAAGATCGTTAATACATAACATAACCACACTTCCCTGGGGCACACCCGAAGCTACTTTTACATCTGACAATGACTCTTCATCCAAGATAACATGCTGTGTCCTCCCTACCAAAAAGTCCTCAGTCCATTCACAAATTTCACTTGATACCTCATATCATCATACTTTTGACAATAATCATAGGTGTGATATGGAGTCAAATGCTTTTCAGAAATCAAGAAACACTGCATCTACCTGATTGCATTGATACAAAGCTTTCAGTATATCATGTGAGAAAAGTGCAAGTTGCATTTCACATGATTGATGTCTTCCAAATCTATGCTGGTTGGCATTGACGAGGTCATTCTCTTTGATATTCTTGAGTCTCTGAAATGAATAATGGTGGCAATGACTAATTATACATGACCAGAATTTTTGGAGGTTTAGTGAGAGACCTTTCAATAAGATTCTGCTATGGCAGTCTTTGAAGACTTCGCACATTGGCCTATTGACAGTTTCATTCAGCATACCTCTCGCTATAGCCTAATGCTTTGTTTTAGAGCTATTATGCTGACATTATTGTTTGTTTAGAGATTTATTTATAGTAGCTGTATACCATGCAGAGTTTCTCTCATCATTAACTCTTCAATTAGGTACATATGTATTCAGTATGCATGGATGAGTATACTTTCAACCTTGAGCCACAACTCTTCTACATGCTTCTGGACAGATGTCAATGTTTTGAGTTCTTCTTTGAGATGTGACACAACTGACTTTTCATCTAGCATGTTGAACACGTATGTTTCTGTACTTGTTTCATCTACCCTTTGTACCACAGCAATAACTGTTGCCACAACTGCCTCATAGTCATTGATACCAGTTTCATTAAGCACACCCTAAAAGAGATGTGGTCTTTTTGCTGCTGCTAGGTTTAATTAATTTCCATCATGAGTGGGTTTCTGAACAATCTGTTGTAAATAGAAAGCATTTTGCAGTGTGTCTTAGCAGCACACCTCATCCAAAACTGTAATTATACTAATCAATTGTTGGTTGATTAAAGCCAATAATTGTGATATGACTTAGAAACCTCTTACTAGCAAACGAAGGCTTTTCGTTACATCCAGTTGTGAATCTGACAGACAATAGAAGGGTCTGTTTATAAGTTCATGCCCACCTGGGATAGTGAGTGTTATGCAAACAATCTTCCATGCAACTTTAAATTCTATGTTGGTGCATTTGAGTTTCTTTCCTATTGTGACAAATGCACCACCTCCATTTCCCACTCATTTACTCTTTTGGAACGTGCCTAGATTTTCCTAAAAAAATCTCACTGATATCTATTTTTGGCTTTAGCCAGCTTCATATACCTTGTATTACATGAGCTCCACTGATTTTTATAATTGCATCTCACTCAAGGACTTTGTTGTAAATCACTTCAACAGTTGTTCACTATGCTTTTAATCATTTCTTCTTGTCTTAAGCTAATACTTAGGGATCTCCTACACCTGTCTGTATCTGGACTGGTTGTAGAGTAGCCTAAGCTAAAAAGAACACCTTGTGTGTACTCCACATGTGGTCAGCCATGCCTTCTTTAATTTGAAGTTTTGATTCTTTTGATTAACAACACTTTAAGTAATCTTCATGTAGACATCTTCATCTAGTTCCACATTCAGAAAAGCATTTTTGTCATCCATTTGTCATGTGTATAGTTACTTGTCAATTATGATTGATACCCATGTTCTCAAGCATTGTAAATGTGTAACAGGTGCATATGTTTCATCATAACCATAAGCATTCCTCTGGGCAAAGCCTTTGACTACAATCCTCACTTATGAGGTGCTATCCAAAATTTTTGGGACTGGTGCTGCCATCTGTTGAAAACCTTACCTTTGAACTAATGGTCACCATCATCCTCAAAGTAGTTCCCATCCACATGTACAAAGTGGTCCAAGTGTTTCAGCCACTGGCCAAACATTTTATGGAAGTCCTGTTCTTTGAGGGTGTTTATCACCACCAACGATGCTTCCTAAATCCTCTCTATAGTGTTGAACTGACAGCCTTTCAACTTGAGTTTCATTTTTGGGAATAGCGAGAAGTTGCAAGGTGCCAAATCTGGTGAGTATGGTGGGTGGGGTACAACCGCTATGTTGTTTTTTGCCAAAAAAGTTCTGGTGAACAAGGACATGTGACAGGCTGTGTTGTCGTGATGCAGCAGCCAGTTCCCTTGATGCCAAAGTTTGGGCCATCCTTGCTGCATGTTTTCACAGAGCCATCGCAAAACATCAGAGTAGTACTTGGAATTCACTGTTTGGTTGGGTGGGATGAATTCTTCGTGCACGATTCCCTTGGTATCAAAGAAAATGATGATCATGCTCTTCTCTTTGCTTTTCACCTGTCTTGCTTTTTTGGGTCTTGGAGAGCCCAGGCTCTTCCACTGAGATGATTGTTGCTTTTTCTCTGGGTCATAACTGTAAATCCAACTCTCGTCGCCAGTGACGAGTAGGTTCGATCTACAGATGCGGTCTGACGAAGGTCCATGCACACTTCAATATGCTGGGCCTTCTGATTGGCAGTCAAGATCCTTGGCACAAATTTTGCAGTGACATTGTGCATGCCCAATTCATCAGTCAACATTAGTTGACATTTTCCATAACCAATACCCACTTCATCTGCAAGATCTTGAATGGTTCGACGTCAATCCGTATGAATAAATTGTTGAAGTTTCCCAACAATGCCTGGCATTTTGTGGCTAATGGGCATTCCATTGTGAGCATCATCTTTGACATCTGTATGGCTGGCCCTGAACCAAGCATGCCACTCAAACACATGTGTATGGACCATGCTCTGTCCCCCAAACACTTGTTGAATCATTGCAAGGGTCTCCTAGCAGTTTTCCTGAGATTCACACAGAATTTGATATACACACACTGTTCTGTTCATGGATCCAGTGCTTTTTTTCTAAAATAAGGTTTGAGGGTACTCCACCATTGGATATAATACAGCGAAAATTATTTGTAACTGTTACCACCCATCTGCTTGTAGCCATGATGTCATCAACATGTTGAACTACAAAAAAAAAAAAAAAAAGGTATCGGACTTGTTCCAAAGTCCAACATCTGGATGATCATTTAATTTCCTATCATGCTCACGTTCATTCACTGCATTTTCACACGTAGGTTCAGTGCTCAGGTTTACAGTTTCACTTTTGTCATCCACTGATGTTGAACTTCCTGGATTTTCATTCACACACGAATTATTGGCAGCTTTTAGTTTTTTAGATGCAGGAGAACAAGTAAAATAGTTTGTTAGTTTTCTGCTTGAAACAATCAATGATACCGCTTTTCCAACCAAAAACTGCACTGATATCATTCGTATTGTAATTACGAACACAAAAAAATGAAATGAAAAAATTATATCCGGGAAATAAATCTTTGGCTCTCTTCCAAGTTCTCAATATCACAAAAAATTACTTTGTTGATGAAAAAGTTTAGGGGTACATGTCCCCCAGAA
Source organism: Schistocerca cancellata (assembly GCF_023864275.1). Classification (NCBI taxonomy): domain Eukaryota; kingdom Metazoa; phylum Arthropoda; class Insecta; order Orthoptera; family Acrididae; genus Schistocerca; species Schistocerca cancellata. The sequence goes on from NC_064626.1 coordinate 104,635,421, forward strand.
AAACAGCACTGTCTGGCATTTTGTGGCTAATGGGCCTTCCAGTGTGAGCATCATCTTTGACATTTGTACGGCCAGCCCTGAACCAAGCATGCCACTCAAACACATGCATACGGATCATTCTCTGTGCCCCAAATACTTGTTGAATCATTGCGAGGGTCTCCTAGCTTTTTTCCTGAGATTCACACAGAATTTGATGCGCTGTTCTGTTCATGGATCCATCATAAAATCACCATGCACGAAACATAGAGTATTACAGAAATCACTGTGGGTATGCAACACGTCCTCCCAGTTGAATGCCACTCCGCACACTGACTCATCAGATGTGCAGCTCTTGCCACCTAGCGGTGCAAAGATCTACTACTCCTACTTACCAGATGGCAGCACCAGTCCTGAAAATTTTGGATTCCACCCCTTATATCTTTCAATTTCTCCATCTTGACTGTGTTTAATTTTGAAGACCCAGTTTCTGTGAGTTGGATTCTGCTCCAAACAAAACTCTGTCAACTCTCATTAAGTTTCAATAACTTTCTTTCTTCATTGATTGTTTTGCTCCCTTCATATTCATCATCATATCTCCCTTGTATATCTTCATACGATTCAGAACATCAACAAATGATTCAGCTTCCTGGGCCAGTATTGTATAATTGTCAAATCATGCAGGCATCCTTTATTCCCTGTTGCTTTGTCAAAGAGTTTTTACCATTCTGGATGTCTTTATCAGTTTTCTTGAATTTTCCATCTTCATTCTTATTTTTGTCTGTCTTGTAGTTTTCTGTCCTGTTTTCTTCTTCTCCCGGAATCTATTATTCACTATTTGTCATGTTGAAAGAGAATTTTGTTTCATCAAAATTTGCATCATTTCCTGACATTACTTTCTTCAACTATTGACAGAGAAATCTGTATCCATTTGGCTAACAGCCAATAAAGAAAGCTACACAACAAAAAACTTTCATCTTCTCCAAGCTGGGTTTTCCTCCATACCACACAGCCACTGGAACTTTTTACTTTGAAGGCTGTAGTTGGACTTCTATTAGTGATTATAGTGCAGGCAACACTGCTTCCATCAAGAAACTCTTGTAAAGTTTTGATCTGAAAACATACAACACTTTCAGACACCCTATTCTGCTGTGGAGTACATCACATTGTGAACTTAAACTCTTCAGCTCATACAATACATATTCTCATCCATCATCGTAAAGAAGGTGACTTATTTTAAAATTAAAATAAGTTGTAGAAATTGTTTAAAAATTCTGGAAAATTTTGGAACTTCTGACTTTGTTTCTGGAAAATATACACAAGCAAAATGAGTAAATTCATCAATACATGTTTAAAACACACCTTTTATGATTGTATTAACTTGGAGTAACTGGTCCAGTTAGATCCCTGTGAGTAAGTTCTAGAGATCTGACTGTTTTTACTCTTTGTGTTTTAAGGGGCTGTGATGTTTGTTTCCCTTCAGGACATTATGACAAATGTTGCAAACAGACTCATTAGATTCGGGGTTCATTCAGTCAACTTCCACCTATGCCTTATCACTGTAATCATGACTAAGGAGAACCAATAACTTATGCCACAGTTCAATCAATACTGGTTGGCAAAGCTAAATGACACACAATTTCCTTATGTACAAAATTTTGTGTGGTCATTTTTGACTCATTTCTCTGTGCAACAGCAAGAATCACATTGTCCTTCTGAATAATACCTTTACTGTTCTCAAAAACTATTAGTAAATCTTTTGATAATAGTTTACATGCTAACAGCAGGCTGTAGCTGAGGCCTGAAACAGACTTAATATCTGGAATAAAAATTGATGTTTTCTTGCCATTTAAATAACTTATAAATTCAATTTCACTAACACCCTTAACATATAGAAATGTTCTAGAGTTCACAACAAAAATTTTAATTGATTCTGCCAATCTTATCACGTTTCTCAACTGTTTATTATGATCTATCAAATGACCTGTAGCTCTCAATTTAACATACCTACTTTCTAACTCCAGCTGATGTTTCTGAATATTAATGACTAGCTGCAGGGAAACAGTAATTAACTCTGTCCACAAAATCTGGTGGACCCATTGGTACGAACGAACTGTCATGTCATCTTCTGCCAATAGTATCATTGGATGCAGTATGGAGGGGCATGAGGGCAACACACTGTTTCCTGGCTGTTGTCAGGTTTCATGATTTGGTCAAATAGCTTTGCAGTTGACGTTATGAGACTGATTACACCCCATCCCAGTCCTTTCATCTAGGAAAAATCCCTGGCTTTACAGGGAATTGGACATGGGTCAGACAGCATGTAATAGAACTGCTGAACACATCTCTTTTTTTGTGAAGTACCAAAGCAGTTGATACACTATAATTTAAAATCAAATTATTTTCTATAATTATTCAAAAAGATAAAATTGATAGAAAAATGCTTTTGTTTGTGAAATATGACCTTATCTCTTTTGTTATGAAAAATAAATTATATCAACTTTATATTTAACCTTTGTATTAATATGCCATATATATTTGTAAATGTCAACAAGTTGGAGCCTGTCATGGTTGCTCTAAAGAGCCTGAATGTTTAGTCTGAATCAGTATATCAGGAAGGATAGTTGTTACTGAGTAACTGATATCCAGGACTGAAACGTTACGAAGTTACAGTTTTGATGTTCATTAAAAAGATGATATTAAGTGACCTGCATCATAATATTAGACAACATAAATATTTACCAGTAACATTCCAACTATGTCTCACAGGGAAAAAAAGCTACCATCCTGACAAACAGAAACACCAATTTCAGTGAGCACAAAGTTAAGTAGGAATAATAAACTTTGATTGTTCTACCTGTACTTGCTCATAGTGCTACACATTTATGGTGCAAATGCATGCAAAGTTAATACTTTGCAAAGTTTGCTAATTTTTATTACTATTATTCCTTTAGTCAACAGAGCAAGGATCAGTTTAGACATTTTAGTCTCTATGTCCAGGATAGAAATAAATATAGACATGTTCTGAAATGATATGTATGTTGCAGGAAATGAAGGAAAATAGAAATATTGTTAACTAAATTTTAGTAGCTATGAAAATACTTTTAGAATTTAAAATGAAAAACATGGGGAACTGAATTGTTCAAAAATGGTTCAAATGGCTCTGAGCACTATGGGACTTAACTTCTGAGGTCATCAGTCCCCTAGAACTTAAAACTACTTAAACCTAACTGACCTAAGGACATCACACACATCCATGCCCGAGGCAGAATTCAAACCTGTGACAGTAGATGTCACGTGGTTCCAGACTGTAGAGCCTAGATCTGCTCAGCCACCCTGGCCAGCGAAGTGAATTGTTCATGCATCAGTTATGTACAGCATGTGCTCCACATTTTTCATTTTAAATTGTGCCAATATTTTCATAGCTATTACAAATTTCGCAAGCACAAGTTTACAGGACTATCTGTATGGTGTTACAAATCCATATGGGCCCAGGAGAAGTTATTTTGATTATCTCACAAAAAAGACTTCAGAGGTAGAAATTAGACAGAATCAAGACCGCATAGGGAGTTATCAGGAACCATTCTTACCACGAAACACTCACAAGTGATACAGGTACACAAAGTACCCTCAGCCACACACCAGCCTTCAAAAAGTGGGTTAGTGTTGCATTGTCATCCAGTTCTGTGCTATGTTGAAAGTTTCAAGTCTCTGGCTCATTGGAATGTTAGTTTAAAATCAATTGCAAAATTTTTACTGAATAAACAGACAGGAACGTGACCTAATAAGAACATGTTAAAGACAATAATTTCAAGGTCAGAATTAAGGGGACTGTCAAATTATGAAAATATTTTGGTAAGAATATGTCAGTCAGTTCAAACTGAAATTATTAAGTTGGGGAGTAAATTGTTAAAAGCTCTAGACTTATTGGCTGAACAAAATTTGCAACTTCTCAAACAAAATAAACATCTCAAACAAAAAACCCGACATCTTGCAAATTAGTATGTAAAAAAAAAAAAAGATTCAGTGAAATTCACAAAAGATGAATGAAAGTGTAATTTTAGCACCAACAACCTTCATTACAGAATCCACCATTAGTGTTAAAGATGATTTAGCAAATTTGCAAGCTTTAAATGACAATGTTTTGGAAGATGATCTTTTGAGTAAAGCAGACAATTTTCATGAAAATACTGTATGTGATCCTGTTATGGAAACAGATTGTTTTCCTGTTGACGAAACTGAACTTTGAACATTAGCTGCAAAAAACTTCTGAAGAACCTAAATTTGGTAACATCAAAATTGTTCAGGAAAGTTTGTCAGAATTCTGTGAAACATCAAAGCTTGATTGGTGGGAGGAGCACCTGAATGTATTTTTGCAGACAATTTGATGTTAATTGAAAAGAACATAATATTAATCCAGTAAGCTGTGATGACACATTTGAGGTATATCACTTTGTTGAAAGACTATCTGATCAGAACTTCACAGTAAAAGTAAAGGAAAAGAATACTAAAACATGTGAATGTAAAGTTATGCATTTGCTTTTTAAACAACTAAACAAACTTGCAGTGACTGTTAGATTAGTAGAGAGACAGTGTGGAAAATGTAACACTAAAATTAATTTTGAATTTAACTTCATAATGGAAAAATTAGCACAAGATATCTTATTGAAAAAGACAAAAGGGCAATCAGGTATGAACATGCTTCAAAGAAACAACAATGGTGATTTTTTTTAAAAAAAAGTGTCTTACAGATAATGCAAAAGGCTTCACTTCTGTTTTGGTAATAAGCATTTTCTTATCCTGACAGAGTATAGTTTGTGAATGAATTATAATCTATAGAGTGGTAGGGTTGCTGTTGTACACTGATTACATAATGCCATTGCCTTTATTATTATTTAACTTTAACTATGTTGTAGGATGATTAATACTGAAGAATTTTTCATTCCTTGTGCTTTAACTTTGGTCATGTTTAGTGTAACAGAAAAATATTGGCAAATGAAGTCTAGGATTATTTGGAACATTATTACAGTATCTATGTTGCCAATACTTTATGCAAAATGATATTATGTAATGTCTTTTGGATTTTTTTGTTGATTGGGTTCATAGAAGTGCTATGCATGGTTTTGGATACATTTGGAAAAAAAATATTTGATGCTAGACTTGGTCTTTTAGCATTTGTTGTCAGTACTTGTGCAGAATGATTATGAAAAACTGAACCATCAAAGAGTGTCTGGGTTAAATAAGTAATACATTAACATGAGATCATGTTAAATAATGGTTTATCCCAAACCAGTCATGTTTTGAGGAAATTATTGTTTTCAGACAGAGAGGATTGTTTTTCAGATCACTAAAATAGAGCTCTAAAGCTGTGTACTGAATTATTATAATTTGATAACTTTTTGTGATGCACCCTGGCAGCACATTTGCTTCTACTTATGACTATGATAATCTATTTCACAGTTATCTGAGGATGAGTTGTCTTGAAATGTGTAATATTAAAGTCATTCATTCACCAACTGATGACCGTCTATTAAGTGTTGTGTTCAGCATTTTTGCAGTACTGCTCCAATTACACAGAATGGTTACACACTTTCTATATCCCTTTTTGTCACATCTTCAGTCAAAGTGGAAGCTGTATTACTTAGAAATAATATGTTAAGAAATTATTTTGTGAATAAATGTCAAAAATAAATGAAAAAATGGATTTTGTATGCTAATTTTGAGAAGAAGTTACCATTTTCAGACTGCAAAGTTTAGATGACAGTATATATCAAGCAGTAAGAAATCAGGTTAAAAAGTATTTAAGTATCAATTTATAAACATAGCATTATCTGTTCTAAAACATTTACATTGCAAATAAGCTTTGTCAACTACTAGAATTACTTGCTTCAGTTTCAGTGTTTTGTTGACAGGGAACTGGAAGCTTTATTACATTTCTTAAAACTTCTGTTAATGATTCTGTCAACTGTTGCACTATTTATATTAGATTACTAGTCAGATTCATTTTCAAGCCAGGCCTACTGAGTCTGTGCTGACAGTTCCTGATCCTAATAATAAACATCAAAGTAGCAACATATGCTTGATAAATATTTACAGAAAGAATGCCAAAATCTGCACGTCTCTTGATTTTGACTTGGTAAGAGGCATGTGTGGATTGTGTAGCTCATTCTTCAAACATTTATAAAGCATGTCTTGCTATGTTGATGTTTATTATTTGGGTCAGGTACTGTCAGTGTAGCCTCAGAAGGTTCAAACGGTGCAAATGGCTCTGAGCACTATGGGACTTAACATCTATGGTCATCAGTCCCCTAGAACTTAGAACTACTTAAACCTAACGACAGCACACAACACCCAGCCATCACAAGGCAGAGAAAATCCCTGTCCCCGCCGGGAATCGAACCCGGGAACCCGGGCGTGGGAAGCGAGAACGCTACCGCACGACCATGAGATGCGGGCGCCTCAGAAGGCCAAGCTTGAAAATGTACCTAACTAGTCACCCAATATAAATACTGCAACTATTGCAGAACCATTAATAAATGTTTTAAGGAATCACTTGCAGCTAACAAACTTGAAATTTTGAATTTTATAATGGCATGTTGTCATAAGAACATAATTAGAACACTGATGTTACAATGCTAATCAAGGATCTGTACCCAACTTCACAAGACACAGTTCGGATGATATCTGAACAGACCTACGAGTGGTCCAGCGAACAACTAGTCTTAATCTCATTATGCAATTTCAAACAAACATATCTTTGGTCAGGCAGTATATGAAACACCCTATGGAAAATTATGTGGGCCCAGTTGTATAACAAGTAAAAATTGACCCAACACATAAACTCTACTTGAACTATTGAACTAGTTGTTTACAGGAAAGCTGCCATAACAACAGACAATCAGAGCTTGAATTTTATTGCACCTGCTGTCCTGTACACAGTTGTAACATTGTTTTGTTCCCATGTGTGTCAGCTACCAGTCTGTTGAGGACAACAACTGGGTTCAGTAACATAACTGCTGCAATTTGTTCTTATATGTTTTGTTACTCACTATGATTTTTTTCTTTCTTTTTTTTGTGTGTGTGTGTGTGTGGGGGGGGGGGGGGGGGGATAATATGTGAAGCTAACTGTGAAATTACTTAAGAAAATGATAAGACTTTTACTATCCTGCAAAATCAACTCTGTTCCACATGCTTATGGTGAATGAATGAACATATTCTGTACAAACCTGCACAGCTACTGCCACTAGAGCCATATTGTGCTTGCATATAACAGCAAACTGATGTCATCACCCCCCTCCCCTTTCGATATTCAACTGTCAATTATTCCATTATTCTGAATCAGGCAAAATTAAAAAAGTCAGTTAAGCATATTTTGACACTGAAAGTGTCTCTCCTTGTGCTGACCTAAAGACAATAGTGCTCACTTATTTTCCATATTTTCTCTCAATGTTGTGTTATTCGAGTACCTCTGGTGTAATGCAGCTAACTTAAGTGAAATGTTAATTCAGCAGATGTGAGCAGTAAGAACACTGTTTTAAGTACATAACTGTAAAACTTGTAGAGGCCTTTTTAAATACCTTAGAATTCTTACACTCACTTTCCAACACATACCAGGTGATCAAAAAATCAGTACAAATTTGAAAACTTAATAAACCACGAAATCTAGTTCAGCGTTACGATCCTATCACCATAGGAAGGGGATTTGAACAGGTAAAGGTCCGTTGACAAATGCAGCTGTGGTGAGAATGATTTCGAAGTTCGAAGCCACGGGTTGTTTAGACGATAGACCCCATAGTGGCTGACCGAGCACAAGGCGTAATGCTGCTGAGACAGTTCAGGAAGAAATGGAGACTGTAGTGGGTTCATCTATGCATGGGGAAGTCAGCACTTGTGCAGTCGCACGTTGCACCGGCATTCCATACACTACTGTTTGGTTGGCACTTAGGTGTACCCTCCAATGCTATCCATACAAAATCCATCGACATCATTAACTGTTACATGGCGATTTAGTGAAGCAGAGGGCATTTCCAGTGTGGGCATTTCAAAAGATGGTGGAAGATGACGATTGGTTGAGTAACGTGTTGTGGACCGACAGAGCTCATTTCATGCTCCGAGGGTCTGTCAACGTCGACAACTGCAGAATTTGGGCTACCAAAAATCCTAGAACGGTCATGGAAACTCCATTGCCTGACGAGAAAGTCAGGATTAACCACATCTACCGTTATCAGGCCTTTTTTCTTCAAGGAAATGCATGATTCTGGTTTTGTAACTGCTACTGTGACAGGTACGCCGATATGTTACAGAATGGCATCATCCCCAGCCTGGCTGATAAACACCTGCTGGAACGTGTGATGTTTATGCAGGATGGCACTTCACCCCATATTGCTAGACGCGTGAAAGATCTCTTGCGCGCGTCGTTTGGTGATGATCGTCTGCTCAGCCACCTCTTTTGTCATGCTTGGCCTCCCAGGTCCCCAGACCTCAGTCCATGCAATTATTGGCTTTGGGGTTACCTGAAGTTGCAAGTGTATCGTGATCGACTGACATCTCTAGGGATGCTGAAAGACAACATCTGATGCCAATGCCTCACCATAACTCTAGACATGCTTTACAGTGCTGTTCACAACATTATTCCTCGAATACAGCTATTGTTGAGGAATGATGGTGGACATATTGCACATTTCCTGTAAAGAACATCATCTTTGGTTTGTCTTACTTTGTTATGCTAATTATTGCTATTCTGATCAGATGAAGCGCCATCTGCCGGACATTTTTTGAACTTTTGTATTTTTTTGGTTGTAATAAAACCCCATGTCATTCCAAGCACGTGTGTCAATTTGTACCTCTCTATCTACATTATTATTCCATGATTTATTCAGTTTTCAAATTTATACTGACTTTCTGATCACCTGGTATAACACCAATGATTTTTGTTGCTGATGTCAGAAATCAGTTTCCACTGAACTATGTTTTACACACCACCACATAAGACCCAAATATATTTATTATGTAGAGTTTGCCTCCTTGTCTAGAGGTCGGGGTGGAGTTTTGTTCCCCGATAAAAAGATGTTCAACAAGCTCTCCAAATCTTCCAATCATAATACGTAAATGTAGATGAGAAGTGGTTTACATTCAAAGAGATAGTACTGACAGCTACTAAGAGACATGTAACAAATAAAATAGTAAGTGATGGCACTTATAGGTCTAAACTGATAAGAGACGGTAATAAGAGATGTTACACAAAACAGGTTAGAACACTGTTGCAAAAGCAATAAAAACAGGATGCCAAATTTAAAAGAACAAAAAACCTTCAAGCCTGACAAAGTTTTACAGAAATTTGAAATGCTGTGTGAACTTCAATGCGAGATGCTTTTAATACTTTCCACAACCAAACTCTGTCTCAAACTGTGGCAGAAAATCCAAAGCGATACTGCTTGTATGTAAAGTACACCAGTGGAAAGACACAATCAATACCTCTACTGCATGATAACAGTGGTGATGTTACTGATGACAATGCTACTAAAGCAGAGTTACTAAATCCAGTTTTCCAGAATTTCTTCTCCAAAGAAGACGAAGTAAACACTCCAGAATTTGAACCAAAAACAACTGCCAACATGAGTACCTTAGAGGTAGATACTGTCACTGTAGCAAAGCAATTTAAACCCCCTAATAAAGGTAAGGCCATGGTTCGGACTGTATACCTGTCAGTCTCCTCTCAGAGTATGCTGAATGCAGTATCACCATATTCTATATTTAGCAGCTATATATCACTCATTGAAAGATCTGTATCTGCACAAATCGCAACAATATCCAAGAAAGGAAACAGGAGTAATCTGCTGAATTACAGACCTACAGGTATATTGCTAACACCAATTTGCAGCAAGATTTTGAAACAAAATGCTGTGTTCGAACAATATGAGTTATCTCAAAGAAAATGATTTATTGACAAACAGACAACATGAATTAAAAAAAAAGATCATTCCTGTGCAACAAAGCTAGATTGTTATTCTCTTGAAGTAATGACTGTTATTGGCAGGGGATGTCAAACTGATTCCATATTTATAGATTTACAGAAGGCTTTTGACAACGTATGTCACCAGTGACTTCTAAACAAAAATACATGCCTATGGACATGTCTCACTTGTGGGACTTGTAATGGTCGCCTGGTCGTAGATATTGCTAATTGCTATCATCACACTATTTCACTCCCATTTACAGAGCTTGTTAGCACTTGATGTTAGGTTGGCGCCATTAAAATGCATTGTGTTGTAGTAATCGCTGCTACTTGCTGGATCGCTGCTGTCTCTTGATGCTGATGCTGGCTCTACATCTGGTTGTCTAGGGTTAAAAACATGAGGTCCCGTGTTTTTTATGTGCTTTTGATGATAAAGAACGAGCGAAACCAACAAATATGTAAACTTCAAATATTTATTATTCTGGTGGCCATCTTAATTCCACTGTCCACCAAAGACCATGACTCAACACAAAGTAGTACTTCTGTTACATGTTCTTTGCATTGTTTATCCACCTCAAACAATAACACGCAAACACACTTTACCAAAGTGACATTCCGACTGCCTCCCGACCGTTCTTGCTGCTTGTATTTATAACATTGTCAAAGAAATACTAAAAAGAGATATAGTTTACAAGTCACATGTACATCTGTTATCATAATTTGTGCAGAAAAGTTATTAATTTGCATTGAGTGATATAATTTAACATGTGGATCCTTTTGGTACTCAAATGGACAACTTCACACTTTTCATTATTGAGAGTCAATATGTAAACTTCAAATATTTATTATTCTGGTGGCCATCTTAATTCCACTGTCCACCAAAGACCATGACTCAACACAAAGTAGTACTTCCGTTACATGTTCTTTGCATTGTTTATCCACCTCAAACAGCCCCAAAGAAAATTGAAACATATTTCATTAGGCACGAGTTCTACAACTTGTGTGAATGTGTGTGTGTATGTATTTTCTTTGTCGAAGACTGCTTTGGCCAAAAGCTATACTGTTTAACAGTCTTTTTATTATGCCTATTTGCAGTTACACAAAAAAGCACACTAATTGAAAGGGTGTAAATTCAGATAAATACTTAGGGACTACAATTATGAATAGCTTAAGCTGGAAGGATCACATAGATATTGTCACAGGTAAAGCAAACCAAAGACTATGATTTATTTGTAGAACACTGAGAAAATACAGTAGGACTACTAAAGAGACTGCCTGCACTATGCTTGTATGTCCTCTTCTGGAGTATTGCTGTGTAGCGTGGGATCCACATCAGATAGAATTGATGGAAGGTATTTAAAAATTTCAAAGAAGGGCAGTTCATTTTGTACTATCAACAAATAGAGGAGAGACTGCCACAGATATGATATGTGAATTAGGGTGGCAATCATTAAAAAAATGTGTTTTTCATTGTAGCAGGACATAAAGAAATTTCAGTCACCAACTTTCTCCCCAGAGTGTGAAAATATTTTGTTGGTGCCCACCTACATAGGAAACAATGATAATCATAATAAAATAAGAGAAATCAGAGTTGGCACAGAAAGATGAAGAGTTCATTTTTTCATGCCCTGTTTGAGAGTGGAACAGTTGGCAAACAGCTTGAAAGTGGTTTGAAGAACCCTCTGTGAATTTCAGAGTAATCATGTAGATGTAGATATGGATGTAACACAAGGTGAGCAACTGTTAATCTTAACCAGCCCCAAAGAAAATTGAAACATACTTCATTAGGCACGAGTTCTACAACTTGTGTGAATGTGTGTGTGTATGTATTTTCTTTGTCAAAGACTGCTTTGGCCAAAAGCTATACTGTTTGACAGTCTTTTTATTATGCCTATTTGCAACTCATTGGGGCCACTTTATGGTGAGTAGCAATCTATACTTTTCCTAATATTGTTGATATTCCAACCTGAGTTTCCATTGTTTGAGCAATTGTGCAGTTATTGATAAATACAGGGATGGCCTAGGTGACTCATCAGGTTTCAAATCATTGTTTATTCACAGGTATATGAGTGATACATGAAAAGATAGATACACTTTCCAAGCTTCTGGTACATTCTACAAATGTTGAATGTGTGCATCTTTGATCACCTGACACAATGTTTCCATTAATGTCAGTCACTGCAGCAGTGATGCATTCCCACGGGATTGTTGGAATTGGGGACACACAAGCTTTGTTCTTAGCACATGCCCACAGGAAGAAATGATATATTGTGTTGTGATATCTGGCAACCTATGGGGTGGGGAGGGGATAGGGGTAGCAGCATGGCAACACAGGAACATCACCAAGACCAGTGCCCCCTTTCCATTAATGTGGCAGTTCTCTGTTGAGAAAGGCATGGACCATTATGCTTCAGTGCAGTGGAGTCCTGTGCTTCTGAAAGATGGAAGTTGAGGAGGCAGCAGTCAGATGTGACACAACCACATCTCCAGTCACAAGGAACCTGACACCATCCCCTCAACATAGAAAAAGGCAATATGGCACAGAAGACATTTATTTTTGGCAAATATCTTTCCAACTCCACAAGGAGATGCTCCAATTCAGTACCTCACACTCTCACATTGTGATGATTCACATTTCCCAAAAGATGGGAAGTCATCTTGTCACTACATATCAATGTCCCTGCAAAGTCATCATCACCTTCCATAGTTTGCATTTGGGTAAAAAGCTCCAGTCAGCAGGCATCATCATTTAGAATTTGGTATTGTAACAGTTGAAATGGTAAACTTAATGCCCAGTTCACAGTATGCATGAACAGTAGGTTTTTGAGAGTTTCACACAAAGCTCTGTCTCATTCACTCCACAGATTCCTCTGAGACATGGTTGCCCTATGCTTTTCTCTTCATAAAGGCAACTGGTTATCACAAAAATGTCAAAACCAACACATATTTGTGTATTTACATACAAATTCATTCTGAATGCTCACAACCAAACAACATTTCACATATTCTTATTATGAAAAGGAAAGTTGATGCTCACCTGTTAAAGACCTTCTCTCCTTCTCCCGGCCCCTACAGTGGAATACTTTTTCGCCCCCAACCCTACCAATCAGACTCAACCACAGACCAATACTGAACCCTGCCTAACCCAGTTCACTCCTCCATCAAATTGTGATCCACCCCCATTGCCCCCAAATCACCTCCTGTTAACTTTCCAGAATTTCATAACCTTGAACCTTGCCTCACCATCTTTCCCCAAACCTCTTAACATGCTCACTAACCTTACATCCACAGAAATAACCGCATTGCACTATCTAAAAATTGAACCCAACCTTATACCTGCAGACAAACATTCCACCACTGTTGTTTTGAACTGCAGGGATTACCTGGCAGAAGGACTCCACCAGCTCTCAGATACCTGCACCTACAAACCTTGCTACAGTGACCCCATTTCACAAATCCAGCAGGATCTCCAGTCACTACGCAAATCCTTAACCCCATCCCAGAACCTCTCCCTGGAGTCCACCTCTCTGCTCATCCCTACCACTCCTTGCAATCCTACCTTTTACATGCTTCCTAAAGTCCATGATCCTAACTACCCATGATGCTCCATTGTGACTGGTTACTGTGCCGCCACTCAGAGAATCTCTGCTCTCATAGACCAACACCTTGAACCTATTACCTGGAAACTACCTTCCTATATAAAAGATACCAACCATTTCCTCCACCACCTCTCCACAGTTCATGTCCTTTACTACACGGTGCCCTGCTCATCACTATTGATGCCACCTCCCTTTACACTAACATTCCTAATGCCCATGGCCTTACTGCTATTGAACACTAACTTTCCCAATGCCTGACAGATTCCAGGCCGACCTCATTCCTAGTCAACATGACCAACTATATCCTCACCCACAATTACTTCTCCTTTGAAGGCATTGCCTACAAACAAATCTGGGGTATGACTATGGGCACCCACATGGCACCATCCTATGCCAACCTATTCATAGGCCATCTAGAGGAATCCTTCCAAAAAAAAACCAGAATCCTAAGCCCCTCACCTGGTTCAGATTTGCAATATGGATCAAGGGTGAGGACACCCTATCCACATTCCTCCAGAACCTCAACAACTCCCCCCCCCCCCCCCCCCATCCCCCTCCGCCCATTTGCTTCACCTGGTCATACTCAATCAAAGAAGCTACCTACCTAGAATTTGATCTCCACCTCAAAGATGGCTACACAGTACCTCAAGTACCAAGGGTCTCACTGAAGCCTTCACAGACTGTAATTATCCTCCCAACCTTGTACAAAAACAAATCTCCCATGCCTTAACTTTCTAGTCTCCCAACACCTCCCAAAGTCCCACCCTCCAGCCACAGAGGAGCATACCCCTTGTAACTCAGTATGAACCAGGACTGGAACAACTGAATTACATTCTCCACCAGGGTTTTGACTACCACTCATTGTGCCACAAAATGGGAAATGTCCTGACCACTATCCTCCCCACCCCTCCCACAGTGGTATTCCACCCACAACTGAACTGACATTACATACTCGTCCATTGTTATGCAACCCCTGCTCCCAACCCCTACATCATGGTTCATACCTCTGTAATAGATATAGATGCAAGACCTGTCCCATACATCCTGCCACCACCAACTACTCCAGTCCAGTCACTAACATCACCTATATCATCAAAGGCAGGGCTACCTGTGAAATCAGTCATGTGATCTACAGACTAAACTGCAACCATTGTGCTGCATTCTATGTGGGCATGACAACCAACTAACCGACAAACTGTGGCTAAGAAACAATTGGACCATCCTATTGCTGAACACACTGCCAAACGTAGTATCCTTAATTTCAATGACTACTTCACAGCCCGTGCCATATGGTACCTTCCCACGAACACCAGCTTTCCTGAATTGCACAGGTGGGAACTTTCCCTGCAATACATCCTAAGTTCCTGTAACCCGTCTGGCCTCAACATATGTTCGTTACTGTCCTCATCCGTCCATCCATACTTTCCACCACCATACAATCCCTCCCCCTCCCTGCCCCAGCCTCCTCCTTACCCTCACCCAGTTGCCACTCCCACACACACTGGTGCTGCTGCTCGCAGTGTGTTTTCAGTTGCCTGAGACTGCAGTCATGTGTGTGAGTTGCGTTTATGTCAGTGCGTTGTTTGTGTGTCTGTTGTCTATTGTTGATAATGGCCATAATGACCAAAGGCTTTATTTTTGACAGTCTTTTTACTGTACCATCTACAACTCAGCATCTCCGCTATATGGTGAGCAGCAAATTTCCTTTTCATCGTATTGTTACATTCCATCCTGGATTTTCCATTGTTTGATTTCACTTATTCTGACACAAAAACTCTTCTCCTACACTGGCACCATTATGCAGATCCCTGTCGAAGGCCTGCAATCTAGTGTGTATGAGAGGTAAAAGGTGAGCATTTTAGACTTGGTGAGCTTGTCTATCTTTTCATGTATCACCCTTATTTGTATGTCATATACTTTTCAATAAACAGAGTTTTGAAACCTGATGAATCATTTAGGCTAAGCCTGTATACAAGTGCACAGATTCATGTTTTGCATGTAGTATTATGTATTAAAACATACAGATAGCTACACACCATGCAGCATAGATGTTAAGTTGCAAAACTGCACAACAAAAAACTGTCAAACAAGCAAGTATTTGGCCTTCTTCCAAATTAAAAAAAAAAAAAAAATTGTCCTGGCAGCCATAGACAGTGGCCATGTGTGTGTGACTGCATTTGTGTGTGTGTGTGTGTGTATGTATATTGTCTAACTCAGAAGGAGGCCTTTTGGTTGAAAGATTACTTGTTGGCAGTCTTTTTATTGTGCCCATCTGCAACTCAATGTCTTCACTATATGATGAGTAGTGATCTATCCTTCCATAATACTGCAGTATTAGTGGTTTTTCCATTGTTTGAGTACATTCAGTTTGTTTGTGTTGTTATATTAGCTGTTTGAGGTACTCCTTGGGTAGCGTGTGGTGTTAGTTAGTAAGCGGGTGATTGTTGTGTCACAGCAAGTATGGTTCAGAGGTGCCAACTCCACTTGGATATTGTAAGGAGGACCTCAGAATAATAATATGAAGACTGAAAAGAAAACTGGTATGGAGGAATGTAAATACTATGCATATGGGAAAGCTCTGAGTCTGCCTTTTTAGTAATGGAACTGTTACTGAACTATCCACACATAAAGTCTGTTGTACAAGTTAATGTAGTAAATGCATACTGATATTTGATCATATGGATAGTTCAATAACAGTTTTGTTACTAAAAAACAAACTTCAAGATTAAGCTTAACCATTATGGGTGTTTTAGAACATGCGACTGTTAACTGAATGTAAATACATAAACTTTTTCATGTACATATCATATTCATTCTTGCATATCAGTTTCCTTCCAGTCTTCAACCTTTTATTCCAAGATCATCCTTATGCTGTCCATGTGGAATTGGAACCTATGAACTGTACTTTCTGTGATGAATCAGGCATTTGATGACTAACTGCAAATGCCACACACTGCCCAAAGAGTACCTCAAATAGTTAATAACACTATATGCAAAACACAGACCTGTGCACTCATGTATTTATCAATAACCGCACAATTAGTCATTCATGTAAGATGATGACTGCACAGAAAACTTCAGACTTCTAACTTTTAAATGAGAAAACTCCTGAATACAATTACAAAAAATTCTGTACTCTCACCTTTTTATTTACAAATTAGGTAAATACAGGATTAAAATTCATCAGTCCTCTCACTGTTTTGATGTAGCCCACCAAGAATTCCTTTCCTGTATTAACTGAGAGTAGCACTTGCAACCTACATCCTCAATTATTTGCTGGGTGTACTCCAATACCTCTCTTCCCTTTCAGCTTTTACCCTCTATAGCTCCCTATAGTCCATGGAAGTTGTTCCCTGATGTCTTAGTGTTGTGACAGTGCCACGAGATTTAAAAGTGCCGCTACGTCAGTACGCGAACACGGCGATAGAGGCGCTCCGCAGCTTGGCTGAGCGCGGGAGCGCCACCTAGCTATGAACGGTGCTGGCCGCATGTCACGGCATGGCAGTTGAGTGACAGATATGGAGTTGGGAGTATGAAACTCACTATTGTTTCTATGTTTGTATATCCATGCAAATTATTAGTGAATTAAAGGTTATAACACTTTTTGGCGACGAGGTCGGATATTTTTTTTCCTGCATTGGGGAATTGTGCGTTCATGTCTGGGCAAACATGGAACAGCTTCTGCAAGTGCTCATTGAACAACAAACACAGCTGACGGCTGCTATTCAGGCATTGTCGACGTCGCTTACTCATTGTCTGTCTTCCGCTTCTCCGCCTCTGTTCCCTCCTTAAGACGAGGCCGCTGAAGACTGGGAGGATTATGAGAAGTGTTTGCGGCAACACTTCTTGGCTTTCGGCGTTGTCAACGCTCCTATGTGTAAGTCGTTATTTCTATCTTGGATTTCCCCACGGATCTATCAGCTGCTATCTCAGTTAGCCCCTCTGCGGGAACCTGCCTCTCTGTCCTTCCAAGAAATGTGTGACTTATTGTCTAACTATTACCGAAAAAACACCCACGTCTTTGCCGCCCGCGTGGCGTTCTACCGGTGTCGTAAACAGCCCCATCAATCTTACCGGGCTTGGGCGGCGGAACTACACGGTCTGAGTAGGAACTGTCAGTTTGTCACGGACACTCATCATGAGTCTTATGCTGATTCAATGGTTAGGGACGCTATTCTATGGCTTGCTCCTGATAAAGAAGTTTGACAAGGTGCCTTACAACTGCCAAACCCATCGTTGTTGGAAGTTCTAAGCATCGCTCAATCTTCTGAAGGGTCTCACGCTGCTGGTGCACAAATAGATGTGTGGTGTGATGTAGGTGCTATACAGACCACTTTTGACATGGACAATTTGCCTGTTTCCCAAGGGACTGATGATGTGGCAGCGGTTCACTCACGTCAACAACGTCGCGTTGGGCTGCCACGCTCGCAGCGGAAACAGCAGCCACAGAAGCAGGTTCGTTCTGCACTTCCTTCTTTTCCATGTTGTTTCGTACAGCATGACAGGGCTGCGTGTCCAAAACGTTGGGCCATGTGTAATTCATGTAGGAAAAAAGGCCACATTGCTTCTGTGTGTCAGTCCCCTAAAGTTCCTGTCGACAAGGATGAGGCATCGGACATGGATGTTAACTGTGTGCTTTCTCAAACAAATAAGTTGTTTGTTACTGTTCGTGTTCTGGATAAAGACATTCGCATGCAAGTGGACACTGGCTCTGCAGTAACTCTCATTAATTCTCGCACGTATTTGGAGTTGGGCTCCCCTCAATTGTCTCCAGTTACGCGAAATCTGAGGACTTATAATAAACAGAAAATTCCTATCATTGGCCAGTTTGATGCTTCCACTGCCTATAAGTCTGTTGTTCGGCCCCTCATGTTTTATGTGGTGGATCATGCGGGCACTGAAAATCTGTTCGGTTATGATGCTTTCCAGTTGTTTGGGTTCTCCATTGATGATGATGTGCACCTCATATCTGAAGATATTCCATATCAGCAGCTGGATGGATTGTGTTCTGAATTCTCGTCCGTGTTCTCTGCTGGTCTGGGTTGTGCCAAGGATTTTGAAGCCCACATTACTCTTAAACCTACAGCTCGCCCTAAGTTTTTCCAGGCACACCCTATTCCAATGGTGTTGCGTGCACCTGTCAAGGCTGAGATAGACCTGTTAACAGCTTCAGGGATTCTCCTTCCTGTTACCTCCAGCGAATGGGCATCGCCAATCGTGGCGGTATCTAAACCGAACGGGAGTCTGTGATTGTGTGGCGATTTTAAAGCCACTGTCAACGCTCAGAGCCTCATTGACACTTATCCTCTTCCCCATCCTGAGGAGTTATTTACCAAGCTCGCTGGGGGCCAGTTCTTTTCCAAACTTGACTTATCGGAGGCGTACCATCAGTTGCCGTTGGATGCGTCTTCCAAGGAATTTCTTGTCATCAACACTCCTTGTGGGTTGTATCAGTACCAGCGGTTACCATTTGGTGTCGCTAACGCACCGGCCGTTTTTCAGCGGTTTTTGGAACAGCTCACGGCTCCCGTTCCTGGCTGCATCAACTACCTGGATGACATTGTTGTCACGGGGGCCTCCACTGAGGAGCACCTTCGCAATTTGCGTTCATTATTTCGGGTTCTGCATTCAGCTGGGTTGAAGTGCAATTTGGACAAGTCACAGTTCTTCCAACCCTCCAATGTGTATCTTGGTTTCCACTTGTCCCGTGAGGGTATACGTCCTCTACGTCAGCACGTTGCGGCCATTACTGCTCTACCCCAGCCGTCTACAGTCAAAGAACTTCAAGTGTTTCTAGGCAAGATTGCTTATTATCACAAATTCATTCCATCCGCAGCAGCGGTGGCTCATCCTCTGCATCAGCTGTTACGCAAAAACGTTCCTTTCTGTTGGTCCGACGAGTGTGAGCAGGCTTTTGTCCACCTGAAGGCTCATTTGCAGTCAGCGCCTTGTCTTGCCACATTCCATCCAGGTCAGCACTTGGTTCTGGTGACTGACGTGTCACAGTATGGCCTAGGGGCTGTTCTCGCCCATCAGTATGAGGATGGGTCGGAACGACCCATCGCCTATGCTTCCAAGACCCTCAACGATGCCCAACGGCATTACTCTCAAATTGAAAAGGAGGCGCTCGCTATCATTTATGCTCTAAAAAGGTTCAGCGTTTTTTTGTATGGTTCTGAGTTTCACCTCATCACCGACCACAAGCCGCTGGTCTCTCTGTTCAGCCCCTCGGCGTCGCTTCCGGATAAGGCAGCTCACCGCCTGCAATGTTGGGCCATATACTTGTCTCGTTTTCACTATGAGATTCACTATTGCCCCACGGCCCAGCACGCCAACGCTGACGCGTTGTCGCGTTTGCCGATGGGCCCCGACCCGGTTTTCAATCGAGATGAACTACTCTGTTTCCACATTGATGAGGAAGAACGTTGTGCGGTCGAGGGTTTTCCGCTTACAGGTTCGCAGGTCACGTCGGCTACTGTGTGGGACCTGGTCCTGCGTCAGGTGATCAGTTTTGTTCAACGGGGTTGGCCGGACAGGACCAAGGGCCGGGCATCAGATCCCCTTCGCAACTACCATGCCTTGTGCCTTCGTCTGTCTGTTCGTGAGGGTGTTGTTCTTCTGGCCATGGATGGCGCATCTCCACGGGTCGTGGTGCCAGCTTCTCTTCGCAACGATGTTCTCAAACTATTGCATGAAGGCCATTGGGGGATTTCTTGGACTAAGTCCCTGGCCCGCAGGCATGTTTATTGGACCGGTATCGATTCGGACATCACCCACATGGTCGCTGCATGTGGTCAGTGTGCTCAACAACTGGCTGCACCCCGTACAATGCCCTCTCCGTGGCCTGATCCGGCGCAGCCATGGGAATGGGTGCACGCTGACTTTGCCGGCCCCTTCCTCGGCACTTATTGGCTACTGTTGATTGACGCCTTCTCAAAGTTCCCGTTTGTTGTTCGATGTCCGTCGCCCACCACTGCGGCAACGACACTGGCTTTGTCCAAAATCTTTGCGCTAGAAGGTCTTCCATCCACGATTGTCACGGACAATGGCCTTCAGTTCTCTTTGCAGGCCTTCCGTGATTTTTGTACTGGACAAGGGATTCATCATGTTACAGCACTGCCCTTCCATCCACAATTGAATGGGGAGGTTGAGCGCCTTGTCCACACTTTCAAAAGCCAGATGAAAAAATTCCTTACTGATTTTTCTACCGATGATGCTCTGTTGCAATTTCTGAGTTCTTATCGCTTCACGCCTCTGGGTGATCGCAGCCCTGCTGAACTCTTGCATGGCCGCCAACTGCGCACTCTACTGCACATGCTTCATCCTGTCAGACCTAGTACTGTGTCCCCTAGTGCGGGAAAATACTCGGTGGGTGTCGACATGTCGGCATGAGGGTATGGATCTCGCCCTAAATGGATTCCAGGGGTGGTCAAGGCTCTTTGCGGCCGCCGGCTTTGTGAAATACGTACAGACGATGGCATGGTTGTTCGCCATTATGACCAGATGCGCCCATGAGTGGTGGAACACCGGTGCCACTGCCCCTTCTTTCGCCTCCACCAGCCCGAGAAGCCAGTCCTGTCGCTGCTGCCGATCTCCCGTGTGTGTCGCTGCAGCCAACGTCGCTGCCGCTTCCGAGTACGCCGGCACCGGCCCCAGTCGCGGCGCCGCCTTCTCCGGGACCCATCTCCCTGGAGCACACCCCCAGGTCCACGACACCTATGGATGCTGCTCCGGAGTTTTCACCCATCATCTCGTCCAGGAGGCACGTTCCACACACAAGCTTCCGTCCTGGACATTTTCGACCATATTCTCGTGTTTTTCCGCGGGATCTTCTCGGGGTCTCCCAAGAGGCCATGGATGTCTCCGCACTGTCCGTGTCTCCAAGGAAGTGAGTGTCTTTTTTTTTCAAGGGGGGAAAAGTGTTGTGACAGTGCCACGAGATTTAAAAGTGCCGCTACGTCAGTACGCGAACACGGTGATAGAGGTGCTCCGCAGCTAGGCTGAGCACGGGAGTGCCACCTAGCTATGAACGGCACCGGCCACATGTCACGGCACGGCAGTTGAGTGACAGATACGGAGTTGGGAGTATGAAACTCACTATTGTTTCTAAGTTTGTATATCCACGCAAATTATTAGTGAATTAAAGGTTATAACACTTAGCAAATGTCCTATAATCCTGCCCCTTCTTCTCAGAGTTTTCCATATATTCCTTTCCTGGCTGATTCAATGGAGAACCTCATTCCTTATCTTATCAGTCCAGGCTAATTTTCAACATTCTCCTGTAGTGCCACATCCCAAATGCTTCAATCCCCTTCTGTTCTGGTTTTCCCATAGTCCATGTTTCACTACCATGCAATGATGAGCTCCAGATGTACATTCTCAGAAATGTCTTCCTCAAATTAAGGCACATGTCTGATACTAGCATACTTTTCTTGGCCAGGAATGCCCTTTTTGCCAGTGCTAGTCTGGTTCTCTATTTCTTCCTCCTTGCTCTGTCCATCATTTGTTATTTTTCTGCCTATATAGCAGAATTCCTTGACTTCATCTATTTTGTGAGCCCCAATTCTGATGTTAAGTTTCTCACTATTCTCATTTGTGCTACTTCTCATTTCTATAGTCTTTCTCTGACTTACTCTTAATCCATATTCTGCACCCATTAGACTGTTCACTCCATTCAACAGATCCTGTAATTTTTTTTCACTTTCACTGAGGATAACAATGTCATCATTGAATCTTTTGATATCCTTCCACCTTGAATTTTAATTCCACTCTTGAAACTTTCTTTTATTTCTATCATTGCTTCTCCACTATATAGATGGAACAGTAGGGGTGAACACCCCTTTTAATCTCAGCACTTAGTTCTTCCCTCTTGGTTCTTGTACATATTAAATATTATTACCTTTCCCTATAGCTTACCCCTACTTTTCTCTGAATGTAAAATCTTTTGCACCATTTTAAATTGTCGAATGCCTTTTCCAGGTTAACAGATCCTATGAACATGTCTTCGTTTTTGTGTTACTTGTGTAATAAGTCTGTAAGTGAGATTTCCATACTCCCAAACATCTCTAGGTCCACTGTTTCTGATGTCATAGTGAAGCAGAAATGTAAAGGGACACGTACAGCAAAAAAACGTACAGGCTGACCTTGTCTGCTGACTTACAGAGCCCGCCGACAGTTGAAGAGGGTCATAATGTGTAATAGGCAGGTATCTATCCAGACCATCACACAAGAATTCCAAACTGCATCAGGAGCCACTGCAAGTAGTATGACAGCTAGGTGGTAGGTGAGAAAACTTGGATTTCATGGTCAAGCAGCTGCTCATAATCCACACATCATGCTGGTAAATGCCAAATGATGCCTCACTTGCTGTAAGGAGCATGAACATTGGATGATTGAACATGGAAAAATGAGGTGTGGAGTGATGAATCACGGTACACAATGTGGTGATCCGATGGCAGTGTGTGGGTATGGGGAATGCCTGGTGAATGTCATCTGCCAGCTTGTGTAGTGCCAACAGTAAAATTCGGAGGTGGTGGTGTTACGGTGTGGTCATGTTTTTCATAGAGAGAACATGGACCCCTTGTTGTTTTGCATGGCGCTATCACAACAGAGGACTATATTGATGTTTAAAGCACCTTTTTGCTCCCCACTGTTGAAGAACAATTTGGGGATGGTGATTGCATCTTTCAACATGATTGAGCACCTATTCATAATGCATGGCCTGTGGTGGAGTGGTTGCACAACAATAACATCCCTGTAGTGGACTGGCCTGCACAGAGTCCTGACCTGAATCCTATAGAATACCTTTGGGATGTTCTGGAATGCTGACTTTGTGCCAGGCCTCAGTGACTGACATTGATACCTCTCCTCAGTGCAGCACTCCATGAGAATGGGCTTCCATTCCCCAAGAAACCTTCCAGCACCTCCTGATTGAATGTATGCCTGTGAGAGTGGAAGCTGTCATCAAGGCTAAGGGTGGGCCAACATCATATTGAATTCCAGCATTACCGATGGAGGGCACCACAAACTTGTAAGTCATTTTCAGCCAGGTGTCCAGATACTTTTGATCACATAGTGTACCTGAACTATTGTTATCAGTGTTGGTTTGCAGTCAGTTCAGATGAGAAGAACTCTTATCACTGAACAGTTCACAGTAACTCATTATCTGCCCCACTGTCCTATTCATAAGTAATCCTACTCCTGTTATACCATTTTCTGTTGCTGTTGATATTACCCTATACTCATCTGACTAGAAATCTTTGTCTTCTTCCTGTTTCATTTCCCTGGCCTCCACTATATGTAAATTGAGTCGTTGCATTTCCATTTTCAGATTTTGTAGCTTTCCTTCCATGTTCAAAATTCTGACATTCCTCACCCCTGCTCATAGAATGTTATCCTTTCATTAGTTATTTGGTCTTTTTCTCATGGTCACCTCCCTCTTGGTAGTCCCCTCCTGGCAATGTGAGTGGGGTGCTATTCTGAAATCTTTTGCCAACTGAGAGATCATCATGACACTTTTTCAATTACAGGCCATATGTCCTGAGGATACACATTATTTGTCTTTAATGCAGTGGTTTCCATTGCCTTTCACATCCTCATGCTGTTGATCACTGCTGATACTTCCACCTTTTAGGGGCAGTTTCCCACTCTAAGGGCAAGAGAGTGCCCTGAACCTCTGTCCGCTCCTCCACCTACCTTGATAAGGCCCTTTTCAAAATGAGGGTGAATTCTTATGCCATAAATCTTTGGACAGCATTACTGGTGATTTGAATCATTAGTGGGGTTTAAACCCAGTACTGAGGACATTTTGATTACGACTCAAAGATGCTGCATGTAGAGCATGGGTGCTCCCCCTACTACCTTCCCCCCTCCCCCCTCCCCCCTCCCTCTCTTGCAAGGCAAGGTATCACAAAATGCAAAATGTATCACAAGGCTCCATTTTCAAGCCAATCCTTTTCTTATGCAGTGTAAATGACTTACCTGAAAATATAAATTACTCATCAATTCTGTTTGCAGAAAATATTTCTATTTTCACTGAAGATGATAACACAGAAAAAATTTGAACTCTATAATGTGTATTCGCAATATGATAGAAAACTGATTTCAGTTTAATGGGTCAAAACTGAACACTGCAGTAGTACATTTCACAACCAAGCATTCAAAATGTGTGGATCTTAAAATACAGCACAAAAATCAAATATAGATAAAGCAAATGCGCCCATTTCCTTGGACTAAATGTTGGCAAGAACTTAAGCTGGAATACACATTATGTCTCCCTAACAAATAAATTAAGCAATTTTGCATTTGCAATGAAAATAGTACCAAATATCTCTGACATGAGTACACAAAAAATAGCATATCATAGTTATTTTGAATCTGTCATTAGGTATGGTATTGTTTTCAGGGGGAAGTTGAAATAGTATAGCTTGAATGGTGAAACTGCAGAAGAAAATTGTCAGATATATGTGTAATGCACAGCAAAAAGAAAATTAGCATTCTTAATTTGGAAACTACAAATCCCTAATGTTTCCTCCATAAATTTATGAAATTGGAATCTTCCTAAGCAGTAGACGATAATTATGTGAGGAGGATCATTTTAACCGCACATATCAAACACAAAAAGAGTTTTATGCTGCCCACACACAAATTGCAATAACATGCACAGCCTTCAAGGTATATGGGGATGTCAGTATGTACAAAATTAATGGATGAAAACATATTTGATGTAAATCAGAGATACTAAAAATATGGCTACAGCAGATGCTGTGGGAGAAATGTTAGTATTTGGTAGAAGAATTCATGCTGAATGAAATGATAAGTTGAGGAGAGGGTTACTCAGTATTAGATTTTCTTATGTATATGTTTCACAGAACTGACAATATAAGGAAAAGGATAAATTTCTACTCACTGTAAAGATGAGATGTTGATTTTCCCCACCATCTCCTCTATTTCATGACAGAATTAAATTATTATTAGGATGTTATTATTAAAATTGATTGTTTGTTGTGATATGTTTGCTGTATCTGAATAAAATGATTTGTATTATGTGTGTTATGAGGCATAAACAATTCATAACTCATTATCTGCCCTCAGAACTTCAATTCTATGAGCACCTCTCTTCTACTCTCCAAACGTTGCACAAGTTTTCATGAACACTTTGCTATACTAACAACATCAGTGTGGGAAGAAAGGTTCATGCAAATAAATGGCCTAGATGTAGCCTAGGGGACTGTTTCCAGCATGAATCTTTCACTCTGTAGCTGAGTGGCTGCTGTTTTGGAACTCAGATTAGTGACCTTACCTCTCGACAATGTTCTTACTGACTGTTATCCAGACATGATGCATACCTCGTCCTCACAACTTCACTTTTATATTGAAACACATTTTGTAAATAACCTGCTGGTGCAAAGCACTTACAGTTTTATGGAAACGCTATAGGCTTATTCATAACCCCAGAAACATAACTTAATTTTAATTCAATTTGGCCTTTCTTTTCTTGAAACACTTCTTGTAATGCTAGTATATTTCACTGTTTTATTTAACTTCTCTTTCAATTTCGTTAACTTATATTCAATTTCTGAAGTTCTACAATGTATTCCCTCTACATAAAAAGTACCAGGATTTTTTGGGTTTATAACATTCACATAATTGTTTATTTAGCCAAACATCACCTATCAAAGTGCAGAAACAGATGTAACCTGACTTGTCCCTTGGCCTAATGCCATTGCCTGAGCTCACTCCCTCATTGCACTAGTCACAATATTCTTGAAAGCCTTCAACAAACTTATCTATGGAACACTTGGCAAGACAAGTAAATAGCACTGAGTCTTGGCAGAATAAAGCTAACTGTAGTGTCAGCTCAGGCCAAGTACTCACAAATCCCAGACCCTGAGATGAACATTATTAGTTATCAAGATAGTTATGTAGTCATGTGGCAATCTTGAGATGAGTTATAGACATCTTGAGATGAGTTGTATCCTAGCAAAAATTCTACCTCATTCCCTAAAGTTATACAGGGTCCGGCATAAAAAACTCCCCGATTACAAAGTAACGTGCAGCGGACAGTAGAAGGAGCAGAGTGGTGGGGGGCGCGTCGTTACGTAGCTGCCTACGTGCCGTTTTCAGTGTACGCCATGGCGTGGTCTGGTGAACATCGTGCCTTCGTAGTGGAAGATTTTATTCAAAATGGCGAATCGCCTATTAATACTCAACGTGCTTTTCGCGTTCGCTTTGCGCTCGGACGCCGGGACCCTGTTCCCGATAAGAAAACAATTTATTCTTGGGTTGCTAACTTTCGTGAGACAGGTTCTGCATTAAAAAGGAAACCACCTGGACGACCACGGACTGCAACAGGCCCCGGAAATGTTGATGCAGTTAGAGCTTCAGTTCAACAATCTCCTCGACGATCCGCTAAAAAGCATGCGGCAGCATTACGGATATCTGATCGAAGTGTGAGAAGAATCTTGCATCGAGATCTTAAAATGCATCCTTACAAACTTGTAACTACGCAGGAACTGAGTGAACGAGACTGTGGTGTCCGTGTAAGTTTGTGCCAAGACCTTCTTCGGAACATTCGTCCCAACGATATTGTGATTTTTTCTGATGAAGCACACTTTCACCTTGCCAGAACAGTGAACAGCCAAAATTGCAGGTACTGGTGTGAACACAATCCCCAAGAACTTCATCAACGACCACTTCATAGCCCTAAAGTAACAGTATGGTGTGCTGTTTACAATTCCGGAGTGATCGGTCCTTACTTTTTCGAAGAAAATGACAGAAATTTAACCGTCAACAGTGAAAGCTATTGTGCCATGCTCCGCGAATTTCTCCAACCGCAACTAAGGGAGCTTTTTGGTGAAATAGAGGACATGTGGTTCCAGCAAGATGGTGCTACAGCCCACACAGCGCGGCAGTCACTGGCATTGGTGAAGGAAATGTTTCCTGGACATGTGATCTCGTTGCGTGGAGACATTGGCTGGCCCCCACGATCGCCGGACTTAACGCCCTGTGATTTCTTTCTTTGGGGCTATTTAAAAGCAAAAGTTTATGAACAACGTCCACAATCTTTACGAGCCCTGAAAGAAGCAATTACACAAGAGGTTGAAGCTATTCCACCTGAAATGACTCAAAGAGTAATGAATAACTTCAGGGAAAGACTCAATCAGTGTGTTGACAGTGCAGGAAGCCATTTAAGGGATGTTTTATTTAAAAAATAAGACCATAAGAGTATTTTCTAAAATGGCGTAATATGTACTTTTATTTAGTATAAATAAAATTGTTCTACCTTATTTGTTTTTGTTTTTATTAGCTTTCCTTAAAGGGGAGGTTTTTCTGCCAGACCTTGTATTATACCATGCACCCAACTTACACAGTATCATAGTCCATCTTTGTGCCATTAATGTTTCTATTACTTTGATCATAGGTTATTCTATTGATTGTATGTGACCCATGTACAGTAACTAACCTGTTAATTCCCCTGCTAGCTCATGGTAAACCCATTAACTAGAATATCTCTCTACTTTTCTGATCAAAAGTAGGTCACATCCAAATGCAGCTACATCCTATACTAGCTGATGCACAATTACTGTGTAAGAATGTGTGTTGGTATAAAAACTAAGCTGATGGTAATCACATGAATCACAACCATTAAGCTATGGCTAACTACAAAGTCAACCATCCATTTGCTGAATATGTTGCACACTAATGATTTTGACAGCCATATGAACACCTTTGCCACCATTCCCCTCTCCCCCTAGCACTGTTTCCTGTGGCCTTTCAGGTGGTAAGTACACCTCCACTGCATCATCCATTCTGCAAAGCCTCCTCTAGTTCCCATTCTCATCCACTCCCTTTCCATTTTTTCTACTGCAGAATTTCTGCTATGAGCCATTATATTGTATCCATATTTGTTCTCTGTTCAGGCTGCCCATTGTGAGGGTATGCAAGTACCAAGAAAGGTAAGAAAAAATATTATTGTTGAGATTTTCGAAGAGGAAATTTTGAATATTCTGACTGCTATTTTTCATTTTTTCATACTAATTTGTTACCTGCTGTAGTAAAATGATAGTGCTGTTCATACTTACATCCATCATTTGTTCTTCCTTATTCTGGATTTGTATATCTTTGGGTTGAATTTGATTTCGAAGTTCTTCTGTTTTATAATGCAGTATAAATTTCAACTTACTGAGTTCTTGATTACTCTCTTTCAAATCAGATATTCCTTTCTCCTGCAAAAAATGAAAAAAGTAAAAAAAAGGAATGAAATTTTATAACACCTACATTGTAATGTTACTAGGCATGAATTGCCTTGTCTTGGAGGGCGTTGTCTCGTTGACAGAGTTCTTGTTTTAATTCCTCAGTATCCTTTTCCAATGAAGTAATTTTATGTTGGAACTTGTGATGCTCAATTAATGTCTCATTAAATGTTACAGCACATTCTTCTCCTGCTTTCTGTAAACTATAACATGAATTAATGTACACAGTTATTATGAAGTTATTACATAGTATCAGAAAACAATGACTGTCAAACACATATTTACATGGATTAGGTGTACTGTCTTAGGGATATAAAGTGATTGACTTGTAAACAAATCTATATAAATAAAAGGCAATGTTCTGATTGACAGAATCAGCATCATCCAGCCCAAATGCCTAAGGACAGAAACTTGAAAATTTGAGAGTGTGTTAACCCTATATTGTAGGCATTGTTTCAGAATGGATTTTTTCAGAATTCCACACATGAGGGAGTAAAATAGGGATGAAATGTTTCTTGAAAATCTGTAACTATTAAGCTCAGTTTGAAGCTAGACTTATGAAAATTGGTATTTGGTTTCTCAGTCTGTGTGTGTTTCAGCATTTTTTGGAAATTCAACCAATAAGGGGGAAAATAGTGGGTGAAATTTTATTGAAAATAAATTTTTGTTAAAAACTACTAAAGCATTTTCAAAGCTAAATCTATGAAAATTTTTATTTGTATTCTCTATTGGAAATTTAAAAAAATGTTTCACTGGTTTTGGAAATTCAACCCCTATGGAGCTGAAATAGGTGATGAACATTTTTTTAGAAAATATTTCATTATATTATAAAATTTTTAAATCTAAATCTATGAAAACTGGTATTTCAGTTTTCAGTTAGATATAAAGAAGTATGTGTTAGGGGATGAAAGTTTCTATGGAAATATAACCACAATAGTGCAAAAGGCATTCTTAACAAAAATGTTGGGCTCTAGCTACCAGAATCATTTTTTGGTGAGAAGTATATTTAGGAAAGACCAAGGTGTTGCAATTTGTGAAAAACATAAAAATTTGATTAAAGGAAAAAAAACCCTGTGCAGACCATATAGTTTACATGACATGGGATTTTCAGTTACAGACCATACAAACAGTATTATAATTGGTTTTGACATCTTAGCAAGTCATCATCAGATGAAGTGTTTCAAAAGAAAGAAAATGGAAGTAGTAAAATACTAACAAACTAAATTACAAAATCAAATTAATTTATATGTACCTACCTACACACACACTTGAATATATTAAATAGTAGTTTATCAAAGTACAACTGGACAAGTGAGAAGAATCATTCACATTGTAAATACATCTGCCTTCTTATTGTTGGAGCTGCATTAAATAACGGGCTGGAGGAAGTTACACTGAATGAATCAAGTCCTTGTGGCACAAAAGCATAGAACTTTATTAAGTTCCTGTTTGGTAGTTTGTTGTCATGCTTTTGTTGAAACTTGCTCATTTATTCAGCTTATGT
The DNA here is from genome assembly GCF_023864275.1 of Schistocerca cancellata. NCBI lineage: Eukaryota > Metazoa > Arthropoda > Insecta > Orthoptera > Acrididae > Schistocerca > Schistocerca cancellata. Next base: position 104,665,709 of record NC_064626.1, read on the forward strand.
TTTGAAACAGTCTTATAGAAATGAATAATATTATCACTTCGTATGTTCCTCTTTCACTGACTTACTGGAAGTTTTCATTAAAGTCGTTTTGTGAGCCTTCCATGTGAAGGAACTCTTAGGACCATAGTGAACTGATATATTTGTATTTGTAGCAGAACAATATTCAAGTTTGGTTTGCAAAGATTTATTTATTTCATTTAGTTTTAAGTGTAGTGAGGCTGCAGTTGACCTAGTTCATTGAAAATTTCTATACCATAACTTTTTACATGCAATTTAAACATGCTTTCATGTTTTTTGTACCAGAATATATCTGTGTGATGTGATATATTCTGTACTTTTGAATGCTGAATGTTGCAAAAAATGTATTTCATATTATACACACATTAAAAAAAATTTTGCATCACCTCGATTCTGAGAGTTCCCAAACCTGTACAAAAAATTGGAATAGAGATTAATGTAAACATCATTTCTGCCCTTTTTATTGCTCATGAAAACCACACATTGCGTGTTGTGCCACCATACTGAGAGACCTTCAGAGGTGGTGGTCCAGATTGCTGTACAAACTGGTACCTTTAATACCCAGTAGCATGTCCTCTTGCATTGATGCATGTCTGTATCCACCATGACATACTATCCACAAGTTCATCAAGGCACTGTTGGTCCAGATTGTTCCACTCATCAACAGTGATTTGGCATAGATCCCTGACAGAGGTTGGTGGGTCACATTGTCCATAAACAGCCCTTCTCAGTCTATCCCAGGCATGTCGATAGGGTTCATGTCTGGGGAACATGGGGCCACTCTAGTCGAGCAATGTCATTATCCTGGAGGAAGACATTTACAAGATGTGCATGATGGGGGCACAGATCATTCCTCTGATTTTTAGTGTATATCTATGTGAATAATGGGTTATTTTTTAGAATAATCTCTACAAGTTTATTAGTGTCATGCATATAATACTTCATAGTAAACTGATGGTTGTGAGTTACAATGGCACATTCTGAAGATGACTATCTCAGCAGTATGCTGCTAATATGGTTGCACTATCAGTTGGAGCATGGCATTCACATATCGTACAGCCATTAGGGCACCTTCTATGACCGCCAGCGGTGTAAGTCGGCCCCATGTAATGCCACCCCAAAACAGCAGGGAACCTCCATTTTGCTGCACTCACTGGAAAGTGTGTCTAAGGTGTTCAGCCTGACCGGGTTGCCTCCAGACACGTCTCCAATGATTATCTGGTTGAAGGCATACGCGACACTCATCGGTGAAGAGAACATGATGCCAATCCTGAGCAGTCCATTCGGCATGTTGTTGGACACATCTTTACCGCACTGTATGGTGTTGTGGTTGCAAAGATGGACCTCACCATGGGTGTTGGGACTGAAGTTGTGCATCATGCAGCCTATTGCGCACAGTTTGAGTCATAACTTGATGTCCTGTGGCTGCATGAAAAGCATTATTCAACATGGTGGCGTTACTGTCAGGGTTCTTCCAAGCCATAATCCATAGGTAGTGGTCATCCACTGCAGTAGTAGCCCTTGCGCAGCCTGAGTGAGGCATGTCATTGACAGTTCCTGTCTCTCTGTATCTCCTCCATGTCTGAAAAATATTGATTTGGTTCGCTCCAAGATGCCTGGACACTTCCCTTGTTGAGAGCTCTTCCTGGCACAAAGTAACAATGCAGACATGATTGAACCATGGTACTGACCATCCAGGCATGGCTGAACTACAGACAATATGAGCCTTGTACCTCCTTCTTGGTGGAATGACTGGAAGTGATCGGCTGTCGGACCCCCTCCGTCTAATAGGCAATGCTCATGCATGGTTGTTTACATGTTTGGGCAGGTTTAGTCACATCTCTGAATAGTCAAAGGGACTGTGTGTCTGATGCAGTATTCACAGTCAATGTCTGTCTTCAGGATTTCTGGGAACCACGGTAACACAAAACTTTTTTTGACGTGTGTAGTGTCAGTTTTAATCTACGTTTGTCCTTCATATAATTTTAACAGCAGTAACCTTGTTCAAAAAATCATTCCTCTGAATTTTAGTGTATATCTATGTGAACAATGGGATATTTTTTAGAATAATCTTTACAAGTTTATTAGTGTCATGCATATAATACTTCATAGTAAACTGATGGTCGTGAGTTACAATTGCACATTTTGCAAATTACAGGAGAAGTATCTGTATTGGTATATTAAACAATGGAAAAACCCAAAATGCAATAACAAGAACAAAATGGATGGATTGCTGATGACTACATAGGGGAGGCTTTGAATAGGAGACAGGTACATTTAAAAGCAGATCCATAACTCACACACATAGTCACTGTTGTCTCTTGGCACTAAGGTTTAATGGCAGTGAGCAGCGATCTCAGCTGGGTGAATAGTGGGTTCAAGAAGAAGTGTGGGTGAGCAAGAGGAAAATTTGTAGGGTAGGGGTTGGGAGAGACACTGCAGTGCTGCCTGTGGCAGGGTGTAGTGATGTGGCTGGGACTGAATAGCGGACTTCAAATTTCAGCATAGGGTGCTGCACTGCAGGGGTAAAAAGCAAGCAGATAGAAGCAGGGAAGAAGAAAGAAGAGGAAAGAACTCTGTAGGTCCACGGGGGGGGGGGGGGGGGGGGGGGATATAATGCATGTGTGAGGCTGGAGTGAGAATGGGGAAGGTAGTGGTCCAAAAACAGATCTCCCATCTTCTGTACTTTTTTTGCCCCACATACCCCCTGGCTGGCCACAAAGGATAATAGCTTTGTGACTTATTACCATCCTGGATTGTGGCAACCGAATTATGCTCTCTGCCATGGTTTTGACTACCTGTCATGCCCTGTATTCAGAAATATGCTCCCCACTCTCTTTCCTACAACTTCCAACCTCCCACACTGGCATTCTGCTACCCATCCAGCATATGCAGTACCTTTGTAATTCCCTAATCGACTTCTGCAACCAATCCCTTGCCCCATGTCTCATATTCCTGTAATAGAGCTAGATGTGAGAACTGTCCCCTACATCCTCCCACTACCACCTGCCCCATTCCTGTCACAGGCATCTCCTAGTGTCATCAAAGGCAAGGGACACCTGGAAAAGCAGACATGTGGTCTATCAACAAAGCTGCAGCCACTGGGTGGCAATGCATGTGGGTGTAACCACTAACAAGTAGACTTTTGGAGAAATGGCTGCCATCAAACTATGGCCAAAAGAGAGGTGGGCCATACAGTTACTGAGCATGCCACCCAAAATGATGTGCTTGACTTAACAACTCCTTTGTGGTGTATGCCATCTGGATTCTTCCTGCCAACATGTTCTGCTAAAATGAACAGGTGGGAACCCTCTCTTCAACATATCCTTCATTCTTGTAACTCCCATCCACTCTCTCCCGTCCTCAACTTTTGACAGTCCTTGTACTCCATCCACCCATTCATTTACAAATGAATCACTATAATCATCAAAAACATGCTTATTCTCATTTGCAATTACAGAGTCCTCTAAAATCTGTACAAACTCTTCCTCAGAAAGACTTTCACATGAATAACTAGTCATTTCATGCTATCATTAACCCCTTTTTTTCACTAATGAAAATCATCAATTGCTCTTGTGCACTTTTTAGGTAAAATATCACTAAGTATGTATAATCATTTTGAGGGAGGAGGAAGTTCAAAATAATAATTAAGTTTAAAATGTACTCATCTGGTTCTCATTGATTTTCATTGATAATATGGCTTACTGCAATAGTCACTGTCATCCAGGAATATGATTTGATATTTCTTGACAAATAAGGACACTGCTCCATGGCGAAATTTTATCCTTCCTTTTATTTTCTTCATCTCAGATCTTAGTAAGACATCCGATATTGGTTTTCATTTTTCACCATCTCATTTTCATGACAGACACTTCACATCATCTCACATCATGACATACCAACTCCAAACTTACTACTCTGTGACTGAATGACTAAGCTATTGACAATCAAAGAGATATGGAAATTTTTATATGAAGATATGTATTTACAGGTGATATACTTGATTTTTAACCAAAGAGGCGCTACTAATTAATATTTCATAGACAAAAGTGTTTTTCTAATAATTTTAACTTTTTGAATAATTATGGAAGACAATAAGTGTGATTATAATACTAAATTTGAATATTCTTAACCTCAAAAATGAACAGTACTGTGAAGTATATTAGAAATGAAAAATTAATTACATTTCTCATAAAAATAGTTAATTTTATTTTAGTATTATGCTTTATCAATATAATTTACTCAAAATTTTAGAAAATCATATAACCTGTGGTTTTAAGCCTTTTGGACCATGTTTTATATTATAGCATATCATGTTCTTCAATATTACACAAAAAGAAAGAAGCATGTTGAAAACTTTGATTACAATGCCTACTAACATTAATGTAATAAATACAACACAGCTGCTACAGTTAGACAAGTTAACTCGGGTTTCCATATGTGGCAGCACTATGCAGCGTTGATGCCTATCACATTGACATTTGAGAATGGAGCTTATGAGAGCTATGAAAAATTGTCTCACGTAAGGCTCAACATCAGAGTGGAAAACAAAATTCACAGTGCTGAGCAACACAGCAACTTGCCATGTAGCAAACAAAACTTATGAATTCTTTAAGCAAGCTATTCAGATAATTTGCAGAAAGAGTTGCTAATACAGTATGTTTTTAATTTTCTTTCCATCTCATTGGGATTCTCAAGTTATTTCTTTATGCTAGATGAGAGACTATTAGATGGCTTTGTAATAGAGTTCATTGCTTCATTCTGAACTGTAGATAATGAGGGAAAGTCTACAAGAAATTTTTTGTACCTTGTATTATGATTGATGTGAGTCATTGCTCAGCTGTTACTGATTTTTACTGTCACTAACAAAAACCATGAAGATGTAAATGTAGTGGGAAGTGAGTGTCATTCTTGCCACTGGATGCCTCAAATTATTGGCATTGCCCATGAATAAAAATTTTGATGTTTTTTTCAAAACAGAGCAAAATTACTAGTAACGTTATTTAGCCATAAAATTTTTGAATTACTTCAAAATGTGCAGCAAAATTACTTAATTCCACACTTGAAATAAGATATATACCTCATCAAAAATGGATTGTACAAAGAACACCTTAACACTGATAAATAAACTTAAAAGTCCATGCAATATGATCTGTGTAGATGTGTTTAATTAAAATGAATACCTTTTAAGTCTGTTTTTCCAAACTGTAGCTTCTTTTCTAAAACTATCACTTATATTTCTTTCCTCTCTTAATAACTGTTCATACACTGTCCTTAGATCTACTGTCTCATGGTCAGCATCATCTTCAATCTGCTGTTTTATTTCTTCATGTTTCTGTGTTTGTTTTTCTACTTGCTTCAGAAGCTGTATTGGGAAATAAAATAAAGTTAGTAATACTAATAGATTTCTGATTTACTGTACATAATTTTTCAAAGTCAGGATCATAAGATCTTTAACTTTTTTCTTTCTGCAATCATTATGAAATGTATCCCTAATTGTGAACATTGCTGTATCCTAAGGAAATAATAAAAAATGAACAAAATGTTGTTTACACGTGAACTATGATGACACAAATCAGCACTTAAATTTACTGAGAAATAGGACAATGCTGTATGTTATTAGCAACTAATGATCAACACATGTTGCAGTAAAAGCCATTACTCATATTGTAACTGACTCAGTTATAAGTAAAAAGTGTTTAGTAAGAAATAGCATTCCTATAATTTCTATTTGAGTTCAAAGATAAGTTGTATTGTCCACTGGATTGTCATCACAATTATGTTTCAGACTGATATAAAACAAGATGTGTTCAATGATACTAATCACAACTTAAAGGATGTATCTGTTGTACAGAGCAGAAATACTGAACATTCCATCCTAGATGTGGAGAAGCACTGTCCTCAACAGTGCTTTCATTCTATTGTGGAGTGAGTACTGAGATATTCAAACTGTTTTAACCCCACAGAATGTGCAAATAAAGACACCAACATAACAATATGTTAAGCATTGCCCACTTCCAGCTAGGCCTTCTTTATCAGGATGTCACAGATATCACAGGCTGGTCATGTGAAAAACTATAGCAAGCCAATATAAAACCAACTGGCTACTCACTCTCAGATTTTCTTTGCTAGCTGTTGTTATACAACTCTGCCTCTCCCAAGTGATTTTTGACTGCTACTGTAGTTTACCCAGACTGGATTAGATTAGTGTTTGAGTAGTGACTGCCATTATTTCTAATTAACGTGTGACAAGTGACTGGCCTGGTATAACATTTTTGTATAGTGCCTCTATTGGACGAGTGTGTGAATTCTGTCACTGAAAGACTTATTGGGTACGGTGTCTAACATTAGAATTGCCATACCCATGCACAATAAAATGGTCAAGCTTGGACTTACATTAATTTAAATTAAGCTTTATTATTGTTTGGTTTTATGGACCAATAGACAATTTAATCTATGATAATGAAATGTTTGTAGGCCCTAAATCAAGTGTTAAAATATTGGCATCAATGAGGTTCTAGTTTTGTTTAATTAAGCATTACTATGTATATGGACGTTTCTTAATTTTTGGCAGTAACAGGAAAACCAGGATCACAAATTGGTGAAGCATTTAGCAGTTCTACACTGCAACAGTCAGAGGCACTGCCAGCTATCCTAACATTTCAGCCATTTAACAAATTCCAAGAACACTGGGGAAATATTTCTAAAATATCTCATGATGGACTTTCAAGGGCATGGTATAAAATGTTCACATCACCAGCAGGACTTTTGCTTTCCATGAATGCACAGTTATAATATCTGATCCATCAGTATTACCTTCACCTGACATATCTTCTTCACTATATGAGCACTTTTCCAACAAAATGCATATGGAAATGGCAGGGATAGAATTCTTGCCATACTACAAGTCAGACACTGTAAGTTAAGTGTCTTTGATTGTGGATTTGCAGGGTCAGAGTAGAAAATGTCAATTTACCTATATGTGGAGGGTCAATAAAATGCAGAATTTAATACATGATATAGTGATTCTCTCAGTCCCAGATAAGTGCGTCTGCATGTCAACCTTACGAAAATGTGACCCTTTCCTTGCTGATGCAATGCAAATTTCTTGTGCATTTGAATTATCACAAGCCACATACAAATTTTATCAACAGACTTTGAAATTTCACATGTATCCCAGAGCCATAATATACAGTGCAGTGGGTTTCTGGAACAGTTCCATTTAGTGGTGGTCAAGCATTCTCATACTCCATCAATTCAGGCTAGTACCAGATGTTGTTTGCAGTGATGTAATTTCTTTCCAAGTTGCCCAGAGTTTTTGTCCTTGCAATACAGATGGGAATATTCACATTGAACGATTGTTATAGGTGTTTATACAGAGTTCATATAGCAGATGTATGCTGTAGCCTAGTAAATATTGACCCCAGATGATTCAAATTTATAACATTCCAACATTTCAGGCAGTGATTATGTGCTGGGATCATGAAAAATTTTGTTACATTCAAAAGTGCAAGAAATTACAGTGACTTTTCTTTTAGATATTACCACAATGGCCCCTGTCATTAATCAGTCTATGTGTGGAAACACCCTTCATCAACCAAGTGCAATAAAAGTTGTGGATGTATAGTCACCATGAGGCACCACTTTTAAGTCTTGGCAGCTGCCAGTCACATATAATCAGGTCTCTCAAACAGTCATTTTTGATTGGGCAATCTGTCAATTAAGAACTTTTTTGGTCTCAACATGTATCCCATCTTTGAATTTTCATTACATCATGAAGTGCACTACACTGGCTCATCAGTACCCTGTGAAATGATTGATACATCTTATAAACAATTTTCACTACTATCTGAAAGAATTTCTGGGAAGGCGGTTGACTTTCTGGCCCACATTGTCTTAAGGCCAAGAGTAAGTCCGCAATTTTGCAAAACTCATCCGATTTCATTGGCCACAAAGGATGAGATTAAAATTTACCTAGGCAGATTAGAGCAACAATATGTTTTGTCTCCCATTTCCTACAGCCCATGGGTTTCACTTTTAGTGTTGATTATGAAGCTGGGGGCTCTTTTTGGTTTTGTACACATTTCATGCAAACCATTACTGTACAAGGAGACACTGATTTTTATGCATTGCCTCATCCAGATGAATGTTTTGGTATCTTGAACAGGGTACTGCAGGGATTCTGTAATGTATGAATGATCTTAATGATATTGCGGCCACTGTGCACACAACAGAAGAACATTTGCGTAATATACACCTTATTTTTGCATACAAAGGTCTTAAATGTAATGTACTTTCTTTTAAATAGCAGTCAGTTATTTAGGCTGTATCATCAGTGAAGATCTTTGGTCCACCAGAGAATATATAAAGTCTATTCAGAATGGCTGTGTCTGTATTAAGAAAGGAACTTCAAGTATTTTTAGAAAAAGTGAATTACTTTGATCAGTTTATTCTCCAGGCAGCATTGCTAACCAAGCAATTGGCACAATAATGCCATCTGGCTTTTCAAAAATAGCAATTGCTTTCCAATCAGCACCTTGTCTTGTGACTTATCAGCCTCACCTGCCACTGATGGTGGCAACAGTTGCATCTCCAGATGGCATCTGGGCTGTTCTCTCTTATAACTTAAATAAGGGTGCCATGTAGCCAATTGCATTTATGCCAAAAACACTTACTCTAGCCCAAGACCATTATTTTCAGATCAAAAAGGATCTGTTGTCTATCATATTTGGTGTTCATAAATTTCACATTTTCTTGTATGGTTGCAAATTTCATCTTACCACTGACCATACATTGCTTATCACTTTTTCGACCTAAGGCAAAATTGACAGAATATACGGGACATTGCCTTCATTGATGGGCTCTCTATTTCAAAAATTTCCAATATTCCATTCCCTGTCACACTTCTTCTCAATACTCTAATGCAAATACTTTCCCCTGCCTTTGGGAAGATACTGATCCTGGATTTGATTGTTAGGGGACAGTGTGTCTAGAGTTAGTCAATTGTCTGGAGCAATTGCTTGACAGGTTCCCTGTAAATTCCTGGGATGTTGCAACAGCATCTATGAGTGACACACATCCACAATGAATCCTGCAACATGTCCATATTGGATTCACCTATCAAGGCCTCTGGTGCAGCATCACCTGGCCTTTGCTCCAGTACTTTTTTCTTTTCCATCAGTGGCACCAAATTCAGATTCAGAAAGGTGTGGTGCTCCTTACAGAAGATGACAAATAGTGCTGAGTGGTGGTTCCATCTTAGATGAGATGCTTCAACTGCTTCATCAGTTCCACAGGGAAATTGCTCCAGATGGTTGACTAACTCTAGAAAAACTATCCCCTAGTAGTTCGACAACTAGAATGTAAGTATATCTACTGGACTTGTATGAATGACAGTGTTGCATGGGCGGTTCAATGGAGCATCATTTTCTGAGCACACCAGGCAGGCCCACCCCAGCTGCTTCCTGTCCTGACAGTACCTACACAACCATGGGACAAAATTCATGCCATTTTCTGGGCCCTTTCTTGGGATCAATTCAGCCAGTCATTGTGGACCCCTTCTTCCAGTTCTCTTATGTTGTCCATCTCCAAAAGACACCAGCACTCACAGTGGAATCCCTGGAATAGATCTTCACAGCAGAGCATCCACCCCAAATGTTAGAGATTGACACATCAGCTGAAAGCTACTGATTTCAAAAGGGTTTACACATGCAATGGAATTAAACATCTTACCAAACCCTCTTCCATTCAGTGTCAAAGAAGCTGGTGGAATGGTTTATTTGTACATTCAGTACAAGAAGTCAGTGGGAATTTGTCCAGGGTTTGTTGGAGGTGCTGATAACAGGAAAAACAAACCATTTCCTGGTGATGAAACTCTATGACAGGGCACTGGGAAGGTAAGACAGGGCAACTATATTGGCAAGATGCCCAATGGGGTGAAAGTGAAATTTTGTAGTTGTATCTACTTAAAAACAATACCCATCACTGTAGACAATCTGTCATTTTCAGTAGCTTAGACCAACACCCAAAAAACAAGGTTTGTGGTCAGCTAACAGGTGGAATTTGCTGCTGTACAAGAACACACAAAACTTCATTACACTGTAAATTATTGCTGTTAATGTTTTGCAGGTGTATGTGATTGATCTTTCATAGCTATCTGACAATTTATGGGATAAAATTACCCCTCCATTAAAGCATCTATTTCAAGCCTGGTATATACAGAGAAAGGCATTGCTCTGTTTTGAGACAATACTTAAGCTGTTGAAAAACCTGCTGACAGGAAGCCAACAACAAAAATTTTGTGCTCTTTTTGCACAGCTGATTAAGTGGATGCACAGTTTGTTGAGCTTGGGTACACACATTGTACAGTAGTTGATCTTGGCTTGAAAAGCTTGTTATTGTTTGAGGTTAGTGGGCACTTCTATATTTGTAACCATACCTACATGGTCATGAGCTGGAGTAATACAGCTGCTACTGAGGATATGCCCCTGGTATTTACAGCTGGAGTCAAAAGACATACGCTTGTCTGATTAACAATGCAAGCTATTTTCCAAGAGCTGTATGAAATGGGAAACAAGGTTCCTTTAGTGCTCCACTTGCTGCACACCTGTTATGATTGTCTTTTAAAGTGTTAATGTGGGGTGGAACTTCCTGAATCAATAGCTCTAAGAGTTTATAGAATATGCTGGGTCCACTAGTAATCTCAAATGGTTAATGATTACACTGGTACAAGCTGCATGGCATATTTAAGACCATCAGCTGTTTTGATTCACTATCTAATGGAAGTTGTAGCTAAGTGTCTTTTACATCAATATTTGAAAAATATTGATGTCCAGATAGTTTTGCTAACAAATGTATGGAGGAGGCATACGGCAGAGATCAATGTAGGAAACCCATTATGTTTTTTAATAACAACTTTAAGTGTTGCCCAATGACTTGTTCTACATCTATATCTTCATGGATTCCTATTGTTCCAATCTCGTATAGTGCGTGGAAAGAACAAACACCTATATCTTTCCATACGAGCTCTGATTTCCATTATTTTATCATGATGATTGTTTCTCCCTATGTAGATTGGTGTCAACAAAATATTTTTTGCATTTGGAGGAGAAAGTAGGCGATTGGAATTTAGTGAGACGATTCCGCCGCAACGAAAAATGCCGTTCTTTTAATGATGTCCAGCCCAAATTCTGTATCATTTCAGTGACACTCTCTTCCATATTTTGTGATAATACAAAATGTGCTGCCCTGGATGTACTCTGTCAGTCCTATCTGGTAAGGATCCCCACCACAAAGCAGTGTTCTAAAAGAGGATGGACAAGCATAGTGTAGGCAGTCTCCCTAATAGATCTGTTACGTTTTCTAAGTGTCCTGCCAATGAAACACAGTCTCTGGTTAGCCTTCCCAATAAAATTTTCTACCTGTTCCTTCCAATTTATGTTGTTTGTAATTGTAATTCCTAGGTATTTAGTTGAATTTATGGACTTTAGATTTGCCTGATTTATCATGTAACTGAAGTTTAATGAATTTCTTTTAGCACTCATGTGGATGACCTCACACTTTTTGTTATTTAGGGTCAACTGCCAATTTTTGCACCATTTCACATCATTCAGACCATGGAGACCAGTGAAGAGATGCCTTGTTCCTGAAGCTATATGGGTTCAGCCTTAATGACAGCAACTAGTAGCAGGTAAGCTCTATAAATGTTTGGTACTGCTGAAGGTTTCATATCAGCATTAACATTATTTACACAACCTACTGATGGTTCAAAAATCGCTTTGTAGGTATTTAAAAGAGAACTGAGGTCACAAATGGCTTAGTTTTGGACACCAAATTTGCATGACTTCATTATTAAGACCATTAGTACACACTCAATGATTTCATACTTAGCTGTGTGTGACAATTCTCCGAGGAGAGAGGTAATCTTTTGACAGCAACCTATGACTTATCACTTGACTATCTACTGTGAAAGTGAGCCAATCTGCTGGTGTGTATCTTCACTGATGAATGAGATGGTAACTCCACTGCCTGGTTGCAAAAAGTATGAGCCAGTGTCACCTTCTATGATGCTGGCAGAACTGCTTTGTAAGCTGACGTGAATGTGTGGAGTGATGTACTGTCACTGAACTGTATTGGTACCGAATGTCTGTGAACAACTTGTAGACACACAGATGCCAGGTACCTGAGTTTTCCAGACACAAAACAGTGCATGACATGGTGCAGCCAACAACTTCTTGAATGGTCTCTGCAGCAGATGAGACATGACTGGCACTTTTTCAGCTTGTATATAAGTGCTTCAGTGTCAAGAGTGGAAGACGTCTCTGACCTGCTGGCATACTATTAAAAAAAGCGTTTATTCAGTGCTTATGGGATCATTAAGATTGACATACTTACATCTTTCATGAGATGCCAGTGATACAGGTGCCCATGAATTGGGTGAGACTTACGAACATAAAAAGTAGATGATCATCAGAATTATCAGCTGGATTTTGTCCATGAGAATGACTAACTCCTTCTAACACTTGAATGTTGTTAGTGAGGGTAGTTTCAGCTTTTGGAGCTACATTGAATGAATTAGCAATCTTGCAACTTCACAAAGACCAGCATTAGATGTGTGGCTAGTACTTTAGCTGTATCCTTCCTATTAGGGGCTAGGTACACACCCACATCATAAATCAATGATTTCATACAGGAAACATTACAATTCTGACAAAGGAAATTGCACTGCCATGCAAGACCCTGAAAGTAATCAGCTTATGCTGAATAATACTATCCCTGTTGATTATGAGACTGATTAATTTGTAGCATAGCTGCAACTAGGTGCATATATGACCACATAGTTAACTGAAGGATAAATCACTAGGGTTCAAGAGATGTCACAATTTTTAAACTGCTTTGTACAAATGACTGCTGGAGTAAAGTACTTCAATATGTATCAGAAACGTTATAAGCAGATAAACAGGACAATGCAATTCCAAATGTTGAAGGTATACATCCCAGCTCTCTGAAGCTCATCAAAGCCGGTGAATGACAATGGGGCCACAGTAATAATCAGTGACTGATGTTGCTGCTGTTGAGACAACAGCTGCAGGATAGCAGCATGCTGTTTTTATTGCACTATTTATTGTTCCTGGTGCCACTGCTGCTGTTGCTACTGCAGTGACAGCTGCAGTTGCCAGAGTTCAAGTAACTTCGATCCATAGTACCAACATGGAAGGCAGAAAAGTCTCAGACTGCATGACTGGGTAAGCCCTTGTTGACAATTTCCTGTCCACCTCTGATACAGAGGTATAAACCATAAACATAGCAAGAGTTCTCGTAAACTGTGTGCTAAATACACAAAAACAGCAAAAACAGTCCAGATCAAAAGCAGGATTGTTGTATGTGTACTGATATGACAAGATTCTGATCACTTCATACAGCATGAACAAGTGATTACTGGTTGCTGGCCTCACCTACATATGTGTGAGTGGCACAGTCCATGTGACATGCCTCTTCTGCTTCTTATAGCTGGAGGAGACAGCTGTTGCAGTAATGAGGTGCAACATCTGTGAGGCACTATCAATACCCAATGTAGATGGTAATACTGATGGTAGAGTATGCTAAATTGGTTTCTGTACTGAACACTTACAAGTCCATGTCTATCAATGTTCAAAGCTCAGAGGAGCTCCTACTTGGGTGTCCTCACAAGATGCTTTGGATCTGCTGCTTCCAATGCAGAACATGAAGCAAATGAAACCACACTGTTCTGTGTGGGTGCCATGGTGTGGACTAATATATCTTCATGGATTGCAGGTTGGATCTGGGGGTCCACAGCAGAACAATAGGGACACCAGATGTTGTTAGTGTCTACAGCGGGGCAGGTCCGGCCACCTTGATGCAGGTCTTATTACATTCGACACCACATTGGGTGACCTGCATGCTGGATGGGGATGAAATGATAATGAAGACAGCACAACACCCAGTCCCTGAGCAGAGAAAATCCCTGACCCAGCCGGGAATCAAGCCTGGATCTGTAGGATGGCAATCCGTCACGCTGACCAATCAGCTATCGAGGCGGACAATTGTTCCAATAGAACTGCAGCACTCTTCGCTCCCAGGTCACAAAGGCTGGCCACCAGATCCTTCCTTTCTGCAAGCTGAGAGGTGCATCCATGGATGACAATCAGGCTTCAACAATGGTCAAATTATTGGATGTGTCACACCCCAAGAGATGTCTCCACTTCAAGAGGTCCTCAGGCCTATGCAGGATTCTCCAGAACCATAGTAAGGTGCTGGTGGTTCTTTATCAAATAAGCCTCAATAATTAAAAATTAAATGGTTAAAATTTTAATAATACAGAAAAAATACCCAGAAGTTTTAGAGAAAGCAAGCAGAAAGACCAAGACAAAAGAGAGAACCAAAATAGAAAACATTAATGGAGAGAAGCATATTGCATCTGAGAGAATGTATGAGTCTGACTTAGAGAAATGCAGAAAAAATTTGAGAACTGTTAGCCACAAGACGTTAGGCACAATATACATTGGAAAACATGTTTCTTTCTTTTCAATATTTCTCACTTCCTTTCATATATCCCCTTTAGTGTTTGTGATCATTTTGCTTATTTGTAACTGCTCATGTGTGCTACTCTTTAGGCAGATTCTTATTTGTACTGAAAAAATATATTTCATTTGGACTGTGTATGTGATTTTGCTTACTTCAACATTTGAATTATGTTTGTTATTTTTGCTCTGTGAGGCTTACGCCTGGATCCCGGCACCATAAACTCTATTTACAAACTAATGGCTGTGTCCATTTGCTGCCCATCTTTCTTTCTTTTTCAAAAAATTTTTGAATCATCATGTTTCGAAAACTGAATTTAATACCATTCACAAGAACTAGAGGTATCTCAAATTTCTAGTTTATTTATCTAAAATTATATCAGATTCATCTATTTTAAAAGAAATACCTCACATATGAAGTAAATTCTACATATATTCTTAGATTAACAATTGAATAGTTCAATAAGAATATCATAAAATGCTTTCAGGAGATTTCTCTACAATTTTGAACTTACATTTTCAAATTCCTCTGCCTTTTCTTGTACTTGTTTCTCATATGTTTCTATTACTTCATTGATGCACTTTGCCTTTGTTTCAAGTAATTCTTGCAGCTCTCTGGAAACACAAACACAAACAAAACCTTAGAAACCATTTTCAAAAGCAAACTTCATAAGAATTGCATCAAATAAAATGGAAAAGTATTCATATATTCAAATGGGTGAAGTTCTGTTAAAATGAAATGAGAAGGAAAAAAGGAAAGAGGCTTCAAGAATGATGATAAAGACAGTGAGAGAGAGAGAGAGAGAGAGAGAGAGAGAGAGAGAATCAGAACTTAACGGAAGATTGTCATAACCTAATCCTGCAAGAGACAGACCAGGTTTTAGCTGAAAAGACAAACAATCATTTTATATCAGACTGTTTGTCTGAGTCTCACAAAGACTCACATTACATACATTATCAGAAACAATGTGCTGTAGCCAGAACAGAACATTATGTCTAAAATTTCTTGATGTCCAGCTGCATAACACAAAGAGTTCAGAAAAGTATCCCTATCCTCTGCTAAAGCTCAGCATCACATACTGTTCCTTAAATGCTACCTAAGCCATTGAAACCTTCCCCAATGGCCCATCCACAAAAATTCCCCTTCCTGAATCCTACCCCTCGTTTCACAATAAACTTCATCATTTCAGTCCCTATCCATTACAAATCTGGTACTGCAAAAACACATCTCCATGGCATAGGCATCTCGGAACTACCTCTGCTGCAGTGTCTGCACTGCTTTTTATATCTGTATGACCCAACCAGCTCTTGACCAGAATGAATGGCCACCACCAAACTGTGGCCAAGAACAAAGTTGACCACCCCATGACACAACATGCAGCTGAGAATAACATGCTTTAATTCAATGGCTGCTTCACTACCTGAGCTATCTGTACCCTGGACCTCTAGTATTAGAAAGAGGAAACTGCACATGGAAGCAAAGAACAACCATGATGCAGAGTTTGTCAACTATGTAAAAAAATACAAAAGAATATTTGGTAGAGTAGTTAAACAGGAAAACAAATGGCAAACAGTAAATACATATCAGATGCAACAAATAAATCAAAAGCTGTATGGCAGATTGTCAGGACTGAAATAGATGCTGAAGAAACAAAAAGCTTTAATCATAACTTAGAAATAGATGGGGAAGTGATTACAAACTCCAGACATATTTGTGAAGAATTCAACAGTATTTCATAAATTCTAGCAAGACTGTCAATCTCCCTTCTCCAAACATAAGTCCCAATATAATGTGGCACAGATCAGTAGAATTCAAATTCACTCATATATCCTGCTATGAAGTGGCTAACAATATAAAATCCCTAAAAAATCTCAAATCTGTGGGCTGGGGTGAAGTTCCAACAAAAATAACACAGACAGGATGTGATAATATTGCACCCCAATTCTGTCACATAATAAATCAATTGTTGACGAGGGCTGCTCTCCGGACAGGCTGAAGTAGCGGATGTTGGATCTATCCACAAAAAGGTCAGACAAGAGGACACAGGAAATTTTTGCCCTATATCAATACTACCAATTATTTCTAAAATATTTGAGCGAGTAGTGTATAACCAACTAGAAAAATATAACAAAAACAACAGTCAAACAATGGAAAATTGAGCATGGAATGTAACAATATTATGAGAAGGAAAGTCACCACTCACCATATAGCAAAGATGCTGAGTCGCAGATAGGAACAACAAAAAGATTTTCACACTTAAAGCTTCTGGCCAATGGCCTTTGTCAACAATAGACACACACACACACACACACACACACACACACACACACACACACACGGAAACTCAACTCATCTGTACAACTGCAGTCTTAGGCAACTGAAACCACAATGAGAACAGCAGCACCAGTGCATGATGAGAGTAGTGACATGTTAGGCAAAAGGGGGAGGTTGGAGCAGGGAGGGGGAGGGATAGTACAGTGGGGATGGAGGATAGTGAAGTACCGCAGGTTGGGTGGTGGGCAAAGAAGAGGTGGAGGGGGGGGGGGGGGGAATAGTGGAAAAGGAGAGAAATAGTGAGAAATAAATAAAAAACTAAAAAATAATAAAATAAAATAAAGTAAAATAAATAAAAAGAGGCATTACCTACTAACAAATCGGGGGTATAGCTATGGGCACCCACTTGGCACCATCCTATGCCAACCTATTTATGGGCCATCTAGAGGAATCCTTCCTAAACACCTAGAATCCTAAAACCCTCTCCTGGTTCAGATTCACTGATGGCATCTTTGCTATGTGGATCAAAGCTGAGAACACCTTATCCACATTCCTCCAGAACCTCAACAACTTCTCCCCCAACACCTGGCACTACTCAACCCAACAAGCCACCTTCCTAGATGTTGACCTCCACCTCGAAGATGGCTACATCAGTACCTCCATGTGTATAAGATGGTTCAAATGGCTCTGAGCACTATGGGACTTAACATCTAAGGTCATCAGTCCCCTATAACTTAGAACTACTTAAACCTAACTAGCCTAAAGACATCACACACATCCATGCCCAAGGCAGGATTCGAACCTGTGACCATAGTGGTTGTGCGGTTCCAGACTGAAGTGGCTAGAACCGCTTGGCCACACTGGACGGCTTCCATATAAGACCCACTAACCACACCTCCACTTCGACAACTGCCACCCATTCCATACCAAAAAGTCCCTTCTGTACAGTCTAGTCACCCAAGGTCATCGCATCTCCTGTGAAGAGCAGTCCCTCTCGAAATATACCAAGAGTCTCACTGAAGCCTTCACTGACCATAATTATCCTCCCAACCTATTATAGAAACAGATCTCCTGTGCCTTATCTTTCCAGCCTCTCATCACCTCCCAAAGCCCCAATGTCTGGCCACAGAGGAGCATTCCCCTCGTAACTCAATACCACCCAGGACTGGAGCAACTGAATTAAATTCTCTGCCAGGGTTTTGATTACCTCTCATCATGCCCTGAAATGAGAAGTCCTGCCCACTATCCTACCCACCCCTCCTACAGCAATATTCGGCCGTCCACCGAACCTACACAATATACTCGTCTATCCTTACACAACCCCTGCTCCCAATCCCTTACCTCATGGCTCATACCCCTGCAATAGACCTAGATGCAAGACCTGTCTCATACATCCTCCCACTACTATCTTATCCAGTCCGGTCACTAATGTCACCTATCCCATCAAAGGCAGGGCTACCTGTGAAACCAGTCATGTGGTCTACAAGCTAAGCTGCAACCACTGTGCTGCATTCTATGTAGGCATGACAACCGACAAGCTGTCTATCCACATGAATGGCCACTGACAAACTATGGGCAACAAACATGTGGACCACTCTGTTGCTGAACACGCTGCCAAATATGATATCCTTCATTTTGTGCAATATGGATCCTTGCACCAATACCAGCTTTTCTGAATTCCATAGGTGGGAACTTTTCCTGCAGTACATCCTATGTTCCTGTAACCCTCCTAGCCTCAACCTTTATTAGTTGCTGTCCTCAGCCATCCATCCCATCCCTGCTCACATTCCAGCACTACACAGCCATCATTCCACCACCACCTCCAGTTTTTTTATTTTATTTATTTGTTTTACTTTATTTTTTTATTTATTTCTCTTTATTTCTCTCCTTTTCCACTATTTCCCCCCTCCCCCCTCCCCATCTCTTCCCTAAATGCTGTCCAACCTGCAGCACTTACTCTCCACCATCCCCACCATACAATTCCTCCCCCTCCCTGTCCCAGCCTCCTCCTTTCCCACACCCAGTCGCCACTCCCATCATGCACTGGTGCTGCTGCTCCCAGTGTGGTTTCAGTTGCCTGAAACTGCAGTTGTTTGTGTGAGTTGTGTTTGTGTGTGTGTGTGTGTGTGTGTGTGTGTGTGTGTGTGTGTGTGTGTGTGTGTGGGTAGGTGTGTCTATTGTTGACATAGGCCATTGGCCGAAAATTTTAAGTGTGAAAATCTTTTGTTCTGCCTATCTGTGACTCAGTATCTTCACTATATGGTGAATGGCAACTTTCCTTCTCATAATTCATAATGTAAAACAACATTATTCTTAATAATCAGTATGGATTTAGAAAGGACCAAAGCACTGAGCATGTTGTTAATGAACTAATCACTAAAATAAGCAAATGCCTTGATAACAAAGAAAGCATACCCATTAGTTATACAACATAAGGGTGTGAATGATTGCTGTAGTTGGAAGGAAATACAAGCAGCTGTATCTCAGGGGTCCATACTATGCCCATTACTATTTCTATATTGTATAAACGACATGCCAGGTAAGGTAACTTCAGATACAATTCTGTATGCAGATGACTCAACAACAGTAGTCTGCTGTAAAAACACTGAAGAATTAGCACAGAAAACGAAACACTCTCTCCAAGAATTAGAAAATTGGTTAAATAATAGTGCCATGAACTAAACCTAACAAAAACACAAATTGTACACTTCAGGACCAAACAAACTGTTGAGTATATAACACAGTTAAGTTATGAAGTCAGAGAACTGGTAACTGCAGACTCTGTTAAATTTCTGGGGGTGATCAAAAACAAGAACTTGTTAGTGACTGATCATGTGGATTGTTTACTGAAGCAGTTAAATAGTTTTGTTTACACAATGAGGGTTAGTTGTTAGGAAAATTGGGTATCATGCATATTTTATATCAGTTTAAGATAAGGCATAATTTTTTGGGCAGTTGAAAAAGAAAGTCTCCTCAAAGTGCTCAAGCTACAGAAAAAATTATCAGAGCTATGACTGGAACAAAAAATACTCAATCATGTGAACCTTTATTTGCAAGTCTTGACTTATTGACAATTCCTTCCATGTTTATATATATAAAACACGTCTCTTTGAGTTAAAAAAAAACTCACACCTTTTTGAGGAAAATTCATTTACATATGGTTATGAAACAAGGCATAAACAAAATTACATGCTACCTTCCCACATACTAACATTATTTGAAAATACTCCATATCACATGGCTTTGAAGCTTAGCAATAAAATGCCTTCAAAGCTGAAGGACAGCAAGCTGGAACCCACAGGTGCAAACACTGAAAAATACTTAAAAAGCAAATGTTACTACAGTGTGGATGATTTTATAAATGAGGAGGACAGGTATGAGATATTAGATTTGTTTTGTTTTCCTGTTTTTCCTACATTACATTCTGTGTGTTTGCTTATGTTCCCTCTTAATGGAGCTATATGTTCTTTTTATATGTGTCCATATTTATAAACTATGTATCATGTAAACTATG
The DNA here is from genome assembly GCF_023864275.1 of Schistocerca cancellata. Taxonomy (NCBI): domain Eukaryota; kingdom Metazoa; phylum Arthropoda; class Insecta; order Orthoptera; family Acrididae; genus Schistocerca; species Schistocerca cancellata. The sequence continues at coordinate 104,686,056 of NC_064626.1, forward strand.
TATCTAAATATTGAGATGTATACAAATATATTACTTTTATGAAAGTATGTGCTCTTTGAAGTATGTCCATGTTTATAAACTAGAAAAACAAACAAGAAAAATACTTCAAAAGAATGGTTTTAAACCACTGTGGAAATTTTAAGAAAGAGGAAGAGATCTAACATGTAATTATCTTTTCATGTTGTAATGTGCTTCTGGGAGCATCCATACGCCTTATTTTAATGTATAAGCATTATTTTAAGGTATGCTTAGGTAGGCATAGAAGTATTCATTGATGAGTCACCAATGTTTCAATCAAATGATTGGATGTAACAAGTCATGTGACAATAAAGATTCTATTCTATTCTATTCTATTCTATTCTATTCTATTCTCCAGCACCAGCTTTCCTGAACTATGCAGACAGTAATTATCCTTGAAACATAGGCTTTACTCCTGTAGCCCCCCTGGCTTCAATATCCACACCCTCTACCAAATGTTTCCCCCTTCCTCTTTCCAGTCATCCTATCTCAATCCATGATTCCATGGCACCTTCATTGTGTACTGCACCTCACCAGCTCTGGTATGTGTATCACATGCCTGTGTCATGCATCTGTCATCCATTCCAACCCATTCCCAGCCAGCAAATCTTCTGCCCCCCTCTTAGATGGTAGTTACACATAGCCAACACTTCTTCCTCCCTCCTACCTCTCACTCTCTCTACCCACCCAACACAACCCGCACCCCAGCCTAGTCCACTTGTCAAAATACAGTGCCGCCAAATGTAGGGTCACAGGTGTCTCTCTCTCTCTCTCTCTCTCTCTGTGTGTGTGTGCGTGTGTGTGTGTGTGTGTGTGTGTGTGTGTGTGTGTGTGTGTGTGTGTAAAATATTCATCTCTTATGCTATTAATTAAGTAGCCTCTTTTACTCCTAAATTATTTACAAGGAAAGAAACAGTAAAATCTTGGACAGTAAAAAAAAATACTTCAATTGACTGATGAAAGAAGATAGTACAAAATGCTCAGGAAAGACAGGTAAATACAGTATATGACACATAGGAATGAAATAAATGGGAAGTGGAATGAAGCCAAGGTAAAATGACTGCATAAAAATATAAAGAAATTCAGCATACAGAAAATTCAAAACAGTCTTTGAAGAAATTAAAAGCATGAACATCAACAATATGAATACAGTGGGAATACCATTGTTAAATATGGAAGAGAGAGAGAATAAATAGAAAAAGTACACTAAAGGCTTCTATGATGGAAGGACTTGTCTGTCATTATGATGGATGAAGAAATGGGAGTTGATATGGATGACACAGGGGATCAAGTGTTAGATCAGGGTTTAACAGAATGTTGTAAGACTTACAACTAGATAAGGTACAAGGTATAGGTAATATGGGGGATATGGTAACCAAATGACTATCCAAGTTGGTGTGTACAAACTACGAGACAGGAGAAATACTATCAGATTCCCAGAAAAATATCACTGTTACATGCTTGAAGATAACAAGAGCAAATAAGTATGAGAACTTATCACACAGTCAGCTTTACAGCTCATGCTTCCAAGTTGCTAACAAGAAGATAGCGAAGAAGAGTGGAAAAGAAAACGTAGGAGCTTTTGGATGACAATCAATTAAGCATCACACAAGGTAATGGTACCAGAAAGGCAGTTCTGTCTTTGTGTTTGATAGTGAAAGTAAGACTTAAGAAAAATAAATATATGTTCATAGAATTTGTTGACCTAGAAAAGCATTCAGTAGCATAAAATGGTGGAAGATGTTCACAATTCTGAGAAAAGTAGTAGTCAGAGAAAGATGGGTAATATACAACATGTGCAACAACAACATGTGGAAGAACCAAGATGGAACAATAAGAATGGAAGGCTAAGAATGAAGTGCTTGGATTAAAAACTAATTGAGGGCCTAAGGTGCACATGCTACTATGAGATAAAGAGGTTGGCAAAAGGATGTAGCCTTCCTCCCCTACTGTTCAGTCTGTTAATTGAAAAAACAATTATGTAAATAAAAGAAAGGCTTAAGAGTGTGATTAAAATTCAAGGCGAAAAGATATCAGTGATAAGATTCACTGGTGACATTGCCGTTCTCAGTGAAAGTGAGAATGAATTGCAGAAATGGAACGTATTTCTAATGGGTACAATATATGGGCTAAGAGCAACTTAAGGAAACAGGAAAATAATGAGTAGCAGAAATGAGATTTTTGACAAACTTAACACTAACAGAGAAATTAAGTGAGTATGCTACCTTTGTAGAAGAATAATGTATTATGGACAAAACAAATACGAGATATAAAGTAAACCAGGTCAACATCTATTATCAAATCAACAACTAGTATCAAATGTAGGCTTGTTGTATAGAACACAGTCATAGACTATGGACAAACTGGAAAATAAGACAATCAAAGTGTTCAACATGTGGTGCTATAGAAGGATATTGAAAATTAGATGGTCTGATCAGATAAGGAATGAGGAGGTTTTCTACAGAATTTGCAGAACAAAGGAACATAGGAACATGTTATGGAATACATTAACAAGTTGGAGGGACAGGATGATAAAACTTATGTTAAGACATCAGGGAATAACTTCCATGATAATAGAGGCAGCTGTAAAGGGAAAAAAAACTTACGGTAGGATACAGACTGGAATACATCCAAAAAATAATTCAGAGTGTAGGGTGCACATGGTACTCTGAAATAAAGAGGTTGGCACAAGAGAGGAAGACCAATAACTCAAAAACATACTCATTCTTTTCACCATTATTTTTCATTGACTATATCAAAAATTATCTGTGTTGTGATAAATAGCATACTTTCAGACAGGTAAAAGTATCACACAAAATTTATACTAAATCACCAATTGTGAGCTACATTTGTTCTTTCTCCTAATTTTTGAAGTAGTATCCACATATCAGACACATCAACATCAGTGGGTATCCATGTGATGATAGGCATATTTCATGAGGGAAGAAAATGTATATTACATGTGTTTGTCACAAAAGTCTCCTATTTTTTTAATTTTTTATGGAGATAGTGAGCATTAGCTCTCTGAAACAGTTGCCAGACACAAACTTTCCCATATATTTTGGAATAAGTAAACTTTTATCCAATTTTTCCTGTTTTTGGAACACAACAACTTTCTTCACCATTTTCCTTCAGTAAAAAAGAAAAAGAAAAGGCAGCATAACAAATCCTGAAATTAAAAGAGACTTTTACAGTTTTTTGTTCATTTTTAAGTAAATGCAGTTCTAGACATATGATAAGTTTGTTGTTGATCATAAGCATTTGAGAATTGCCTTAACTGCTGTTAAAGAACTGGAACCTCCTGTCAATGGGTGTTGGTTGGACTACTGAGAGACAAATACCACAGTTAAGGAAGGTACCTCAAGTACTGTTCTATCTCTGTGTCTTCTCCAAGAAATACAGGACCTATTAGAACTTGTTGAACTGATTATGAATAGCATGTCAGTGGTAGATCTAGGGCCCTTTACATGGGAGCAAGAAGAACTTAGGGAATTACACCCATTCCCAGGACCAACAAGTTAAAGTTGCTGTCTCCCACCAAAACTGGAACTACGCCAGTGTGACACATTTCACCTATTGAAAAGTAGCCAATGTTTTTACTTACGTCATAAATGAAACACATTTTAGTGTCTCTTGCAGTTGGGGATTGAAAAAAGACAATATTGAAGCATGAACTAAAACAACAAGGATGTTTCATCTGAATAATCAATTCAGGCAAATAATAAACCCCTATACTTTTTATTCTGCCATGAACCTCAATATATATAAAATTTGATTCTTGTAGAATAAAAAGAGTGCATCCTTTTAGTATTTCATCTGAACTAACATTGAAACAGAAATCAACAACATCAGGCCTCTGAGCAATGATTGTAAATGATTTTAAGGAAAATGTATTTGAATGTACTATTTTTCAGATTAGTAATGATTTAAAATTATTCAAAATATGAGGTGTGTTCAAAAAGTGTTGGGACTTTTGTAGTTTCATAGATTGTATTAGCCTGATTCCCACAATTTTTCATTGTTGTGTTGGTAAGTATGTCTGAAATGTATGTGTACATTGGTAGCTATATTGAATGTTTAGTCTTTTGTCAGTTGTCAAGAAGGTTACATGTGTTTGATAACGAGTGGCTATTATTGATTTGTTTTAAAAATGGATCAGAGAATTTGCACTATATTTTGCTATAAAAATGACATAAAATGTAATGAAGTTTTGGAAATGTTGAATATTGCTTTTGGTGAGTCTGCTGTGAGTAAATCAATAGTTTATGAGAGTCCAAAATGGCCGTGAAGAAGCTGAACATGACAAACATTCTGGATGCTCCAGCACATTAACAACCAATGAAAACATGGAAAAAGTGAGATAAGCGATTATGAATCATCACCAAATCACAATCAGAGAAGTTTCTAATGATGGTGGCACATCAGCTGGTTCATGGCAGGAAATCTGTACAGATGTCACTGGGTATGAACATCTGACAACAAAATTTGCGCTAAAAGTGTTGCATTCCAAGCAAAATCAGCGGCAAATGGAAGTTTCTCAAGAGTTGCTAAGTGAAATCAGCAACAGTGCAGAACTACTGAAACATGTCATAACAGATGACAAAATGTGTGTGTGTGTGTGTGTGTGTGTGTGTGTGTGTGTGTGTGTGACATTGAAACTAAGGCTCAATAGTCATAGTGGAGGCATCCTGGATCACCAAGACCAAAAAAGCCCAGTAAATGGAGCAAATGTAAAGGTTCTGTTCACAGTTTTCTTTGATTTTAATGGAATAATGCATCATGAGTTCCCCCAAAAGGCAAACAATTAATAAGTACTGCATGCAAGTTCAACACCATTTGCAGGAAGTTATCTGAAAAAAAAGTGCCCAGTTTTGTGTCAAAATAATTCATGGTTTTTGAATCATGGTAAGGCATGTGCCCACATTTCACTGCTTCCTTAGGGATTTCAGTGATGAGCAACACTACAATGTTGCTCTAACCTTGATGTTCACAAGATATGGCCCTGTGTGACTTTTTCTGTTTCAAAAAATAAAGAGAACCTTAAAGGGCTGCTATTTTACAAGGTTAGATTAGATGAGATTAAAAGGAAATCACTGAAAGAGCTAAGCACTATCCCAAAGATTAAGTAAGTTTCATTTGTGTTTCAGGGATTCGAAGAAGCACTGCTATTTTTATTTATTTATACTGCCTAAAAAAAAAAAAATAAAAAAATCAAACACTCAGAAGTGGAAGGGAAAATAAAATGAAACTTCTTGTGTTGAAAGTGTACATGATGTTATTTCAGTGACCACAATATCAAGTCAAATCTACATAGAAATTAGCAGTATGATCCACTTATTGTTTTATGTTGCACCCCCTCTGACCTGATGCATGAACTGATTTGGGTGGGATGGGTGTCATAAAGCCACTGTTTTCTCTCCTGAAGGAAGGTGGAGAGGGCACTGATGGCACAGGGCATGGTTCACATTGGAGTAGTGCCAGTAGAGTCTATCAGTAGACTGGGTTTCACTATGCATAGCCTGCACCTCAGTAGGTATGCGAAGGGGAGGCTAGCAAAGCTTATAGGCCACAGTGTAGTGGGTGGTGGTGGGATCACTCATGGAAAAATCCCTGTAGTAGTTGGTGTTAGAGCTGCACCTTTTTTAGACTGAAGTCATCTGATGGGTATACTTGCTTAAAGGAAGTCCCTCTAATTAAGGGCTCAGAGGACATCATGTTTCCAAGTAGAGAAGAAATTAGCATACATCATCAAAATATGAGAGTTATTAGAGATAAAATTAGTGAACTGCTTATAGATGTTGACTCTGAAATTATTGGTATATCAGAGCACGACTTAAAAAATTTGACAATTCAGAGGCTTCCTTTACAGAATACAGGTTAGCTGGCTGTTTTCCAGGCAGTTACTTGTGGCGTGGGGGAGTGGCAATGAACGTAAAAAACAGTATTCCATTTGAGTCCATTGACATATCATGGTGTTGCACTGAACAGATATTTGAATGTTGTGCAGGGAGAGTTGAATTTAGTGAAACTAAACTTCTAATTTTTGTTGTTTACAGGTTCCCTAACTCTGACTTCAGAGCATTTCTGTTCAAGCTAGAGAGGGTTCTTGATTCACTTCATAGGAAGTACCAGAAATTAGTTATATGTGGTGACTTCAAAATTCATTATACATAATTGTGCAAGAAAAAGGTTTCTGGTAGATCTTGTAAATTCATATGATCTAATGCAGACTGTGTTTTTTTTTTTCATCTATGGTGCAGGGAAACAGTAGCACAGCCATAGACAATATTTTTATTCATTCTTCATTACTAGATGGGAATTCTGTTAGTAAAAGAGTGAATGGCCTTTCAGACCATGATGCACAAGTTTTAACACTAAAAGGATTTTGTACTCAAACAAATGACAAATATAATTACAAACTATGTAGGGAATTCAATGGCAACAGAGAGATTTTTAAATCTCATCAAGGAACAAGAGTAGCAGGATATTTATAGTGCCGATAACATAGATGACAAATATAAAGCTTTCCTTAGCAAATTTCTCATGCTCTTTGAGAGTATCTTTCCATTAGAACATTCTAAACTGAGTACTGGCAGTGAAAGGCAGCCTGGGTGGCTGACTAGTGGGATAAGGATGTCATTTTGAACAAAGCAGGAATTATATCAAAATGTTCGAGGTAGTCACAATCAAACAACAGTAGCCCTTTACAAACAGTATTTTGCGGTGCTTAAAAATGTTAATAGGAAGGCAAAGAGTATGTGGTATGCAAATAGAATAGCTAATTTATAGGATAAAATTAAAACCATATGCTTTGTTGTGGTGTCTGGTCAGCAGAAAAATGTCGACAATATGAAGTCAGTTCATAGTAAAAATATTTCTGCTGCTGATAAATTAGATATATGTAAAGTATTTAACAATCATTTTTTGAACATTGCTGCTTTATAAAAAGCAATAAAGGGATAATGTAGGCCTATTTCTATGCCATTAGGGTTTGCTAAAGTTATTGAAAAGGCTGTATATGTAAGGATAATTGATCAGTGTATATCACATAATTTGCTATCAAATGTACAGTTTGGCTTTAGATGTCATTTAACAACTACAAATGCTATATTCTCTTTTCTCTGTGAGGTACTGGATGGGTTAAACAAAAGGTTTCGAATGCTAGGCATATTTTTTGATTTAACTAAGGTGTTTGATTGTGTTGATCACAAAATATTGCTCCAGAAGTTGGACCACTATGGAATACAGGGAGTAGCTCAGAAGTGGTTCATTTCTTACTTTAACAACAGACAGCAAAAGGTCATTATTCACAGTGTTGAGAATGGCTGTGATGTGAGGTCTGAGTGAGGTATGGTCAAGTGGGCGGTGCCCTAGGGATCAGTGTTGGGGCCACTCCTGTTACTTCTTTATATAAATAATATGCCCTCTAATATTACAGGTAACTCTAAAACAATTCTATTTGTTGATGCTAAAGGATGTTGTGTGCAACATTAGCTCAGTTTCAAGTAGTGCAGTTCAAGACATAAGTTCATGGCTCATAGAAAATAAACTAAGCTATATCATAGTAAGACTCAGTTTTTACTGCTTCAAACACTCAATTCAACAAAATTGCTGCCATTTTTACTATTGGAACAGTATCTGAAGTATGTGACTGTTTGACACAAAAATTAGTCTATTTTGCTTATTTTCAATCAATTATGTTGCATGGTACTATATTTTGGGTAAATCTTCCCATTCTAAAAGGATATTTTTGGCTCAGAATTGGGCAGTTCGGGCAATGAGTTGTAATGCCTCGAGAATTTTGGTGTAAATTCTAGAGACACTCGGGCTTCCACCATCTCGAACACCCAATACTTTAAGTATGAGTGTGGACAAGGGGAAGCATATGTACTGCGCCAACCATTTCTGTGTGCAGGTCTGAAGTTTGTTATCAGAAGACCGTAAGCGTGGCAGTTCAATGACACTGACAAGTGTTTGCCACCAGCATGAGTTGAACAAAATTTCATAGAAGGAGCATTTCACAAGACTGTAGGAACATTCTGTGTGTCATATACAAGTGATTGGAGAGGGGACAGAGACTATGTAGAATACCAGAAACATTAAAACCACCATCTTAACTTTTCACCTTTTCTCCATAGTTTTTTATTAACCTAATCTTGAAACTTCTTGGATTAACAGGGTACAGGGAACTGACCAGTCTCAGTATCAGTCTGATATTTGATATTTGTATAAATTATATGATCAAATCATAAAAACACCATGGAAGATTATTTTTATTCACTCCTGGCCATTAAAACTTGTGAGCCAGAAAGGATGCCAAAATATAAAATTTTATTTATTGCACATATAAATTGTAATGAGAAGAACATGTGATTAAATTTGTAAGTGATATGGAGGTTTTACAGGATGAACAACTGTCAGCAACAATGACTCTAACTAATGTGGGTATTGAGTTGCAAAGAGCTAGACAACAGCTATGGGTGTTTCATTCCATGCTGCTTCAGCTTTGCGCCAGAGTGAATCAACTGCAGTGGTTAGTGAGCTATGGTGTGCCAGTCTCTCAGACGCCCATGACTGGGTGTTTTCAGTGGGTGAGAAATGTGGAGAAATTGCTGTCTCAGGCAAGAGATGACAACACAGTGTATTGTGGTAGGTCAGGATAACATGAGAAATATGTATTCTTATGATATATTTTTGATGGATGATTTCACAAAGACCTTGAATGTGGGGCACAGTTAGCAGCCACATCATAAATGTAATGGCCACAGTTTATATTACTGCCTATGCAAATCATTGGCAATTTTTATGTGTACCCAAGTGCATCCCATACCATCATGCCAGCTGTTGGGCCAGTATGATGATGGTGATTGTGAAAATGACTGGAATCTGACCACATTCATTCACCTTAGAGTTTCCATTACACAAATTTGTCCATAGTGATGCTGTATGCAAAAGCATTGTCTGAAAAGATGATGTGGTACCGCTACTATTTCTTGAGTCATCATAGGATGGACCAGTATTGTCAGACCTCTCTTTGCTGCTGTATCAAGAGAAGATGCAACAGTTGCAATGCTGATAGTCTGTAGTGCTCCAGACTGTCACACTGTCTTTGTGGATATTTGTCTTGCTGCAAACAAAGACAGTTCTTGACTCAGTATAAATGACATTCCTGTATGATCCTGCACAGCCAAGTGAAATATATGTCCATCCTCTTGGCTGCTAATCATGTGGGAGCATTGAGATCATGTATGACATCAAATACAGACCTCCAGAATCCATTGTTTCAATATTGAACTTGTGCTCATGGTTTCCCTACCAACATAAGCAGTAAAATTGCAGAATTATAAATTAGTTGCAGTAGGCTACAATCCTGCCAGTACCAAATTCCAACAGTTCCTGATAGACATTTCTCCTTTTTACATGAGGCCATATGCAGGTTTCTCACAAATGATCAACATTCAAATGCAATTCCTGACTGAGGAACCCATTGCATAATCTTTACTTATATACAGAATGCAGATGGCATAATTGGAATGCTAATCATTTGCTTATTGAAGCACATAGCACATTTCATGCCAGTTAGATGTTCATTCCCTGCTCCCTTCATTGTGTTGCAGTTTTTATGGCCAGTGGTGTATATTAATTATTGTGCTTTCCTGTTATCTTTCAGTCTAATGTTTCAGTTTCCTTATCCAATGCAAAAAAGTATTACCCTTAAAACAGTCTGTTACCTATATCATAAAGGGAACTGCGTCAGTATTTTTGTTAGATATTTTTCATCTTAAAGTAAATTGTTTGATTGTGACACTGTGCTGACAGATTTTGAAAAATAAATATAATTGCATTGTGTATTACTTGTAACTTTTTTACCTTTCATAATCTGCTCTCATCTTAATATCTGCTTCTTCCAGTTCATGAAATCTGTCATATTCAAAAACTAGTTTAAGATCGTAATGCTCTGTAATGCTCTGTAAAGTTTCTTTATGGCATTCATCCATTTTTGTCAGGTCATTGTTCAGTTCATTCATTATTTGTGCATGCTCATTTTCCAGTTGCTAATGGCAAAGGTGAGAGAATTAGTCAATGAATGAGTAGTTGATATATTTTGCTACAAATAAAATAACTTGAATTTCCTTCCTCTGTTTCTAAAAACAAAAATCATCTGCAGCACATATACTTCACATATGAAAAATGTCTTATTCACTTTAAATGAAAATTCAGTTACTAAATAAATAAATAATTAATTTTTATTCACCATTTGGTATGCAATTTACTTGAGTTTGTGTAATTGCAGATTATAAATAT